>NW_016825936.1:1790749-1810644 GCF_001698545.2 Rhinopithecus bieti
TAATTCCCCTCTCCAGAGCCTATGGTTTATTGTCTAATTTCATTACTTCTTTTGTTACAGGTTTTATAAGAAATACCAACAGTGCTGTATATATTTTTTATTTTTGTGATAGAATTGTGAGGCTATAAATACAAAAAAGCCCCCCCAAAAAACACAACAAGAAAACAAAAAACACAGAAAGATAAGCAAATAAGCCTTTATCCTAAGAGTGCAAAGCTTCTGTCTCAAAACAAGAAAGATAGTGTTTTAGATATATACATTTTATAAATAAAATATATCATCATTGGTTTGTGTTTTAAAGTAAAATGTAGACTTTAATTTCAGTTTGTATAAATATTTTAAATTTGTTATTTTGTTTACATAACTTCTCACAACCGGAGAAGACAAAATTGAATTAGACAGGATAGTAAAATATTAAATCCTGCTGGAAAACATTAAACCAAAAGCCATAACTCTCATTGTTTTGCTCTGTGAATTCACAATATTAATTAGTTTAGCAGGAAAGCAAAACAAATTATTAGCATGAATCAACTTGAATTTCACATATTCTGAAAATAAGCATCAGTTCAGTTCATTAGAATTAATTCTTTTAATGAAAGATATTCCCAGCCTTCAGATTTTGCATCTTAAATATTTTCTCTAATAAAAGGAACCCCGGTTTCTTGGAAAATAGCTGATTCTAGGGTTAGGGAAGAAAATACACAAGGTAAACCTCAGGAAACTGGTAGTGCCAGACAGTAGAAAAGTGTTTAGAAAGAAAATACACACACACACACACACACACACACACACACACACGACTGTATATATATCAGAGGGACACAGGAGGCAGCAACATAGATGGAACTGGGGTCATTACGTTAGTGAAATAAGCAGGCACAGAAACACAAACATAGTGTGTTTTCACTTATTTGTTGGATCTAAAACTCAAAACAATTGACCTCATAGAGAGACAGAGCAGAAGGATGGCTACCAGAGGCTGGGAAGTGTAGTTGCCAGGGGCAGTGAAGATGGAGGTGGGGATTGTTAATCGGAAAAAACAAAAAACAAACAACAGAAAGAGTGAAAGAGACCTAGTATTTCACAGCATGATGAGAGGATTATAGTCAATAATAATTTAATGGTGCTTTAAAAAATAACTAAAGAGTATAATTGTATTGTTTGTAACACAAAGGATAAATGCTTGAGGATACGGATACTAAAATATTTCATATACTACATATACTACATAAATATACACATATTTATGTACCCACAAAAGTTAAAACATAAATAATTAAAAGAACTTCCAATGGACAAAGTTAGGGCAATGTGAACAACAAGATAAATAGCATGGCATTGTCATATAAGCCAAATATAACATAAATATACTGACATCATACTACTGTAAATGACTGATTTTTTTGATTTTTTTTTAATTACAGCTGTCAACATGCAACGTGGGTTAAAAAGTAGATAGGGATGAATATAGGCACACTTTCCTATGATGCTTAGGGACTAAGGAAGGCATTATAATTAAAGCTGGTGATAAGAACACCAGGAGTGATTCACACTGGATGGTGAACACCTATATCTGTCTATCAAAGGTAAGTCAGAGAACTGAAAAATTCAAGCTGGAGAAGAAGCACCAGGCAGCTAACATGAATGGAAGACTATTAGACATAAATAGTCTTGCCTTGGGAGATGGAGGCTAAGCAGGGGAAGCTTCCCATGTTCACACACACAATAAGAAGAGCTAAAGGTACTCCACCAGCCCGCACACTGGCAAATGCTGAACAGGTCTCATGCCATTCAAAGATGAGTACGTGGAAAATACACCTATGCTAGGTCTTTGAAATGATAGTAAACAAAAATAGATAACAAACATTGTCCAGATATTTCCCCCAAAGAATGTCTCTCTGAAGAGCATGCATCTGAGAGTCACTGGCTAAAAGAAACTGATGAAAACTAGAGAAAAGATATGGTTGACTTACTGAATATTGATGCAATTGAATATTATCACAGTAAATTCAAGAAATTATAAAGAGACAACAAGAAGCTGAAATTAGGCAATCTAGGAAGAATTTTTAAAAAAGAATGAAATGGAGATTAGTATGGAGTAACAGATTTATAAAGTTTATCCATCCACAACAGTAAAAGACATAAGTAAGAGGAAAGAACAAGGTATCAAAGAAGTAAAGAAAAACTTGGAGGAAAACTCCTTTAGAATGTAAGTAAAAGCAGCGATTAAATAAGTAGAAATGTAATGATACATCATCACTAGGACAATTGGATGAGAAATATCATTCAAAATATACTCAAAACACTTATTTTTTTGAAGCTGATGAAAAGCTTTCATGTGAATATTTAAAAACTCACTATAAAAAACTAACACAATGGTAACAACGCCAATCTGTGACCTAGATAAATGTTTGAATTTTAAGGAAAAAGAAAAAAAAATCTTTCAAGCATTCAATTAATAAAAACAAAAGCCTACAAAGGAATCACATTCAGAATGATTGAGGGTCATAAATTTATAAAGTTATATCTGCAGAATTTTGAAAGACAGAAGCTAAAAGAAATATATACACAGCTATTCAAGTAAAATATACAGGAAAATTATGTAAATGTTTAGAAAATATACCCCCTAAATATGATTCTCAAGGCTAGTATTAGAAATTATTCTCCTGCTCACTGAAGTATACATTTAAAATCAAGAATGAAAAATTCATAGGATAAAGGAACTCACAATGCTTCTGAAAATAATAAAATGCAAATTTCACAAAAGATAATTTTTAAGTTAATGAGTACAAAGACTGTACTTCTAGTTCTAGTGATAAAATAGTATTGAGGCTTGAAGCAAATTACTTAATATTTCTTGTGTCTACCATTTTCATTTGCAAAACATTAACATGTCCCAGTAATATCAAAATTTGAATTAATATTTTAAAGCCACATGAACATTTTGGCTGTTTTCTCTTTCACACAGTACTTGGGAAAGCTCTGTGATCAGAAGAGTTACGTGTCTTATAACCCTTACTCAAAATGTCGATGGAAGACTAGACTGTTACTATCTTTGATTGTAAGTTTTCCAGTACAAGCAAGAATATTTTCCTTGATCTCATTTCTATTTAAATGGCAGAACACAGAACAAAGCCACGAAGTTTTCTTGATTTTTGGCAAATGAGTTTTCCTTTTATAAAATTGGTTAACATAGCTCTTCTAAGCTGAAAGCTATGTGATGCGTTCAGTATCTTCTATGACTGTCTTTGCCTCACCACTGGTACTTCCCCAGGCTGCTACTTTCTGAATACAATAAACAGGAAGTAAAGAAATGGAAAGAAAAAGAAAGAGCGAGCGAGGGAGAGAGAGAAAAAAAGAAAGGAAGGAGAGAAGGAAAGAAAAAGAAGGAAAGAGAGGGAAAGGAAGGAAGGCAGGAAGGAAACAAGGAAGGAAGGAAGGAAGGAAGGAAGGAAAGAAGGAAGGAAGGGAGAGAGAGGGAGAGAAAGTAAGGAAGAAAGAGAGAGAGGGAGAGAAAGAAAGGAAGAAAGAAAGAAGGAAAGAGAAAGAAAGGAAAGAAAGAAAGAAGAAAGAAAGAGAAAGAAAGAAGGAAAAGAAAGAAAGAGGAGGAAGGAAAGAAAGAAAAGAAAAGAAAGAAAGAAGAAGAAGAGAGAGAAAAGAAATCTTGCTACTTCAATGGTTGTGTTAATCTAATTTTAAAAGACATCTGATATGGTTTGGCTGTGTCCCCACCCAAATCTCATCTTGAATTCCCACATGTTGTGGGAGGAACCCGGTGGGAGATGATTAAATTATGGGGGCAGGTTTTTCTCGTGCTGTTCCCAATGATAGTGAATAAGTGTCACGAGATCCGATGGCTTTATAAGGCAGAGTTTCCCTGCACAAGCTCTCTTTTTGCCTGCTGCCATCCTCGTAAGATGTGAGCTGCTCCTCGTTGCCTTCTGCCATGATTGTGAGGCTTCGGCTTCCCCAGCTACATGGAACTGTAAGTCCAATAAACCCTTTTTCCTGTATAAATTACCCAGTCTTGGGTATGTCTTTATCAGCAGCATGAAAACAGGACTAATACAGAACCTTTCAAAATGTACTGCTTAATCAATCAATTTAGTTAACATATCTATTCTTGAATAATTAATGTAGATTAAAGGCAAGGAAAATTATGTAAATTCTACTCACAGCATTATAGTACAAGCTTCTTTGCTGTCTGTAACAATAACATGAAGTTAGGTTGTTGAAGAGGCTCCATAACTGCAATAATACTAACGGATAATGAAAAATCCAGGCATTTCAAGATCTTTAGAGAATCAAATAGGGGGTTTAAGAAAAAAAGTAATATGCTGTCTTCAAGAAGGATTTCAAGTAGGTATAAATGACATATAAATAAATAATTCCCAAGCATTCAGAGGTGACCATGGAATTGCTGAACTATGTTATTTTCATACTTCTTTATTAATCTCTGAAAGCAATGCTAATTAGGATCAGTTTGATTATATATATATACACACACACACACACATACACACATACATGCACACATATGTATATATACATATATAGATATACAGATATATATATATATCTATATCTACACACACATATATATGAATGTCAAAGTTCTTTTAGCTTATACATAGGCTAAAAAAGACTGGAAACTCCTGTCTAACAATATAAGACTAACTTTTTCTAAAGCAGCTCTTGACCTTATTTTGCTAAGTCATTAATCTTTATTTTGGGATGTTTTTTGTTATTGGAGACATTTTCTACCGCTTAAAATTCACTTATGTACCCTATAGTCCTATAGTACTTCTACATGAATGCCAATACAGGGGAGAAGACGCTACTACTGCAGATAACACTGCCATTTTCTCATTGTGAGATGCATAAAGAGACGAGAAGGTCTGATCGCTAGCAAGGTGAGTTCCTGGTGTAGGCTGTGATCCAGAATCAAGTTATTTTGTGTCCTCAAACTGTTAGAGTTTATTCCTCACTCAGATGTGATTTCAAGACTAAGATTTGGGGGGCTTTCTGACTTAAGTCAAAACAGTAAGCTGGAAATTTACCTATAATCAGTTCTGGGGTCCATTTTTAAATGCAGGACACATAAGTTACTCAGATGCTAACAAGGCATTTCAGCTATTTACCTGTATATTCACTCTGTGTTGAAAAAGCAAACTCTTTGTGGCTCAAAGTCTGCCCTGTCTCTTTGCCCTGCATGGTTGAAGTTGTATTTTGAACACATCCTATTGGACCATTATCAACGCTAGCTCACCAATATGGGTTTACGTGCAGGTGTGTGAGGTGTGCAGGGATGGTGGGGGAGGTGGTGTCATTAATTTTTCTCTGACCAGTATAGTTACAATGATTATAATTAGTCTATTGTCATATTTTTAAGATATAGTATTTGGGGAATGTAGAATCATGGTTGACTAATTTTCTTAAACTTTTTTGGGTAGCTTAGCAAATAACAAATGCAGAATAATAACAGCCTCAATTATCTCCCTTCATTCTTCCAACTCTTTCACTTCATCCTCTCCACGCATTTTCATCTTTGTATCCCCACTCCATTTTCAGCTTCCGATGTTTATATTTGGTCACTTCCTCTGTTACCACCATGCTCAAAAATGCTTACATTAAGAGGATTTAAACCATTCTAGACACAGAGTATTGCCTCTTTCTGTTCTCAGTCATGTTCCTCAAAATTGTGACTTATATTTTGCTATTGTCTCCATTTTCTACCTACTAATTTCTTTACTACTACACTCAACTAATACTTGCTGAGTAATTAATGTTTATCATCCACAAGGCATCAATGGCACGAAGCTGAAGACAGAGCTGAATGTCACACGAGTTTTTCTTTTCAGTAACCAACCTGTTACGTTACTTCTCTCCCCAAACTGTTATTTCAAAAGTTGTCAGGCTTCATCTACCACCTAAGATGACATTTCCTTAGTCTTCATCTTGCCTCAAATATGCAATATTTTACATGGCTAACTATGCTTCTCTCCTTAGAACTTCCTCTTCTCTTATTTTCCAAGGCTACGCTACTGAAAATGGGGTCAGTGTGTTGATGGCTGGTCTGCAAACTCCTTACTGTCAGTTCATGATAAGACAGGGAGCTAGTGCCAAAATGTTAGTGAACTTTGTTTAGTTCAGCTCTTCTTTTTCTCCTCCCTCCCACCCTTCCTCCCTCCCTCCCTCCCTCCCTCCCTACCTTCCTTCCTTCCTTTCTTCCTTGCTTCCTTCCTTCCTTCTTCCCTTCCTTTATTCCTTCCTGGCATTCATTGTAACAATACTTTCTTGATATAGAAATAAAGAAATTAGTGTTTTGATTTCCTTTTAGCACTTGTGGCACTTGCTTTTTATCTCATCGTGGACTGGCACCCTCAGTAATATTTTTTCTGTTTTAGAATTGCTTCTTAATTACTTCACTGTTCCCTTTCTCAGCCTACAATGGTAACAATAACTATATATTTGTGTATATTGTATATTTCATATTTAATATACATACATACATTATATATGTGTGTGTATCTATATTTAGACATACACACACACACACATAGTCTACCCTTGAACAACATGTGAGTTAGGGGCACCAACAGCCTGCACAGTTGAAAATCTACACATAACTTTTGATTTAAAAAGGTAAAACTGTAACTACCAATAACCTACTGTTGACCGAAGCCTTACTAATAAATAACAATTGGTGACAACCTTTTGTATGTTATATGTATTCTTTACTGTATTCTTAAAATAAACTAAAGAAAAGAAAATGTTATTAAGAAAATCATAAGGAAAAGAAAATACATTCATTACCCATTAAGTGGAATTGGATTATCATGAAGATCTTGTTTCTCATCACCTTCACATTGAGTAGGCTGAGGAGGAGGAGGAAGAGAAGGGGTTGGTCTTCCTCTCTCAAGGGAGGCAGAAAAAAAATGCATATAAGTGGACCCGTGCAGTCTAAACCCGTGTTGTTCAAGGGCTGCTAGTACTCTTAACTGTTGGTACCTTCTGAGGTTCTGTTCTTAGACCTGAGTACAGGATGAAGTAATGAAAACTCTATACTTAATGCCTATTTTTTTTTCAGACAGCGTCTTACTCTGTCACCCAGTCTGGAGTATAGTGGCGTGATCATGACTCACTGAAGCCTCCACCTTCTGGGCTCAAGGGGTCCTCCCACCTCAACCTCCTAAGTAGCAGGGGTTACAGGCATACACCACCATGCTAAGTTAATTTTGTTTATTTTTTATAGAAATTGGGTCTCACTATGTTGCCCAGGCTGGTTTTGAACTCCTGGGCTCAAACAATTCTCCCACTTCAGCCTCCCAAAGTGCTGGGATTATAGGCATGAGCCACTAGACACCCGGCCTATACTTGATACCTTGATATCCCTCCTGGTTATAAAAAAAATGTGGGCTGGGCATGTTGGTCCACACTTGTGATCCCAGTACTTTGGTAGACTGAGGCAGGAGGATCAGTTGAGCTGAGGACTTCAAGACCAGCCTGGGTATCACAGTGGGACCCACATCTCTACAAAAATAAAAAATAAAAAATTAGCCAGGCATGGTAGTGTGCACCTGTGGTCTCAGCTACTTGGAGGACTGAGGCAAGAGGATGCCTTGAGCCCAGGAATTTGAGTCTGTAGTTAGCTATTATCATGCCACTGCACTCCAGCTTCAGTGACAGGGTGAAACTTGGTGTCAGAAAAAAAAAAAAAAAAAAAAGAGTGTGTATACATGGGATGGGATGGGTATATCAGTGTGTATGTAAGTCATATGCATAAATAATGCAGACCTGCAAGTTTCCAACCTTTTAGGGGCAGATGCTTGGTCATTAGACAGACTTTGTTCTAATAAAATCAGGGTTCTTAATGGTCTCTGCTTCGCTGGAACCCCAGCATCTAGCTCCTAAATAATTAATGTGTTCTACATTCAATAATGGATTCCTAGCACATTCTTGGTCATGAGAGATGCCCAATAAGTATTGAATGAGTAAATTAAGGTGTTCTCAGTCTTGATATCTGCTTACAGAATGCCTCCCTCAACTCCATCCTACCTCCAGCGCACTTAAAAAAAAATGTTTGTGTCACTATCTTTCTCTTCTCCATTTTAGAACTCTTATTGAAACAAACATGTTACCATTTCTAAGGTATGAAAGATCTCAACTAAATATCGTCCTCCTGATGAATATGTTTGTATTTCAAAAAACAAATCAAGAAGCTCTCTCTGAAGAAAATTAGCCATTCTACCTTTTGTGCACCTCTTTAATCTCCACAGCACAGTTGTCTATTAGAAATTGTCATACTGGAATTAAATGTTTTCTTTACATGTCTTATACCCTCCTCGAAGTTTCCATTTCCAGAGGGCAGGTTGAATGAAAGACAATTAACTTTTAATTTGGCACCTATGACACGCCAGTTACCTTACTAACATACGTGACTTAATTTCATCTTCTGCCCACTGTCTACATGAGGCATTATTATCTGTGATGTTTCAGACGCAGAATTTCAGACACAGAGATTAAGTCATGATTAATTAATGACGGTGGAGTCATGATTCATACCTAGAGTTTTCTGATCCTAAAAGTCCTTAGTTTTTTCTTCTGGCCATTCCTAAAACTCTTCAAAGTTCCTAATAGTTACTTGAACTTCATTATAAATAAATATGGGAAAAATAAACAAACAAAAGCAAACCAGTAAATCATTTACTACTTAAACCGTAGCAGCCAACCATGGTTGCCTGAGTCTTTTAAATCTCTTGGAGGCCGTTTGTTTAGTATATATAAATCGCTAAATTTCATGGAGTGAAGTGTGTATGCGTGTTTGTGTATGTAAGTTGGAATTGGGAACATTTTGATGTAGTAAATGTCTTCATACCACTCGGATGAAAGATAGAGATGTCTGGCAAACAGACTTTTAAAGTTTTGTAGATTTTGGAATTTTTAGAGTTCTGAAGAGACGTTGGCCCTCCTACTTTTTCCTAATTTCTGTTCTTCTCCAGCTGACATATTTTGATATTTATTTATCCAGCCTAGTCCAGTTTTCACCTTGGTTTTTTTGTTCTGGTAAGATTTGGCTTACACCTCCTGTAGTTAATTTCTGGAGTAACAATCCGCTTTGGGGTATAACAAGAGCGAATATATAATCTCTAAAGTCTCTGAGAGTCATTGGGGAGGATAGACATTGGTTTGTGTTTGAGCACAGAGCTTTCCTCAGTAGAGAATGGCTATCCAAATAGCTAAATCCTGTTTAAGTCACTCACCGAAGTGTATAGATGGAATGAAGTCTGGGTGTTTACAGAACTTCACTTCTTTGATCCTACAACATCTGATTGCTTCTGGATAGATATATGTGAGTTAACTGAAGTGTAGAGTGAATTTATCTACAAAAGAAAAGTCATTAACTTTTAAGTTAGAACCCAGAATGATATATTGACTCTTCAATATTTTATTTGAGAATATGATAAATCCACTGCTCAAGTCATGCTAAATATTCTATCAAAAAGTATACTTTGATTCTAATTAGAGTTTTATTTTAGGTAGAAGAAAAAAAATAAGAGATGACTTCTTAAAAGTTTTGAATACATAAAACATAAGGTTTTATTATTCCAAAGAGAAACATTTTATTACGCAAATATATTAATTCAGTTGCTGGTATGGAGACTTTAAATAGTAATAAAGTTTAAATAAGGATTTCATGTTGCGCAATTGCTGAGTGAAATAATCAGCTATTTGTTATTGCTTAGATTACATGTTGGTTTTAAAAGAATCTTCTTTTAATATATATTAGTTTGTGCAAATCATCTACTATAACTACAGATTTTTCCAGTTGCTCTAGAAATAGAAATTATCATTCAGAGATAAAGTCTGCAAACAAGCAGAAACATTGCATCTGAAAATGGGTTTAACCTAGTGTGTTTACTTTAAATCAACCAAAATTGCTTACATCAGTTGATGTAGAAGAACAGTATAAAATGTACTGAGGTCTTTACTATTCATCCATGTGTAAGTGCAGATTCCGCTTTATGCCCATGAATTTCAGAAAAAAATGTGTGTGTATGTATATGTACTTGTGCATATATACATATATGTATTTAAAGTGATAGAGATTGATATAGACATATGGATACATGCAAAGTGAGGGAAAGGAGAGACAAATCATTGACTTAACAAAATGAAAATCTCTAGCAATGACCAATCTATTTTTATGAATCTGTATGTTTTCAAGAACACATTTTGACATCTTTATGCTTTGCTAAAACTTCAGGACATTTTTAAGCCTTGAAATACCAGTGCCACACTGTAGCAGACATTTTTCATGCATTTTTGGCCACTCAGTATATTTGAGCATCCTTCCTATGTTTGGATAACTTCTTCCATGTAAGTCCACACCTCTCCAAAGTAAATGTCATATACATGTCATTCTCATGTTTCTTCCAGCTATTTGTACCTGCATGTGCCATAAGCTCACCCTACCAGACCATTCTTGGGCAAAGAGAAGCACAGTGAAGTAGACACTGCACAGCTTCCCCTCTGAAAAGTAGAAGTAGACAACTTAGTGTGCATTAGAGAGGTCAATGGTCCATCCATCAGGTCCCAGGCTTGATGTAGTGGTCAGTGCAGCAATAGTGAGGTTTCTAATGGGACTGTCCCAATATAATTTGGATGTTGCTTCTGTTGTCCAGCCTAGAAATTCTGTGAGTATCCTTATTTCTTTGAAAATCCCTTCCATCCTACTAGAGTAGGTTTTTTATTTTATTGTAAAAGCCACGACTGGCATACTGCCCAAATGGTTGTACCCTCTAACCTATTTAAGAACCTCACTTAAAGATTTTCCCTTCCCTCTGTCTCTTCATCAACTTTTCTCCTCTTTTATCTGAATCATTCCCAGCAGCACACGCACATGCTATTGTTCTCTCATCTTAAAAACTCCCTCTATCTTATCATGCTTTCACTTCAAGCCACTGTCTTGGTTATTTCTTTTCTTTTTCAGCAAAACCCCTAGTAGTTTTATATATACACACTCTCTCCAATTTATTACTCCCATTCTCTCTTGAACTGGCTTCAATCAAGCTTTTCCACTGAAACTGCCTTTTTTTTCAAAGTCCCCAGTGACCTCCACATCACTAAGCCGACCTCCGCGTTGTTAAACCATCTTTAGTTCTTACCTTGCCTCACCTATCAGCAGCACACCCTGCGATAAAATTGATCACTCTCTCCTCGAAATACTTGCTTAGCTGCCAGGACAGCATACGCTCCTAGTTTTCCTCCTACTTCTCTGCTGCTCTTTGGCCTTTTTTTTTTTTTTTCTTAATTTTGAAGTACCCCAGTGTTTAAATCTTGTATCTCTTTTCTTTTATATCTATACTCACCTAACCTCATGGCTTTCAATGCTAACAGGCTCATTCCTTTCTCTTGAACTCCAGGCTTGCATAGCCACCTACCTACTCAACATCTCGACTTGGAAGTCTAATAGACATTTCAAAAATATTATGTCTAAAATTGAGCTTTTGATCTCCCCGACTATTTGCAGCCCTACTCCTCTCAGTTTTCCTCATCTTCATAACAAGAAACTTAATTCTTTCCATTGAGTAGGTCAAATATTAGTGCCATCTTTCATTCCTGTATTTCCTCTGTATATCATGTCTAATCCACTAGGAAATCTGTTCCAGGCTACCTTCAGAATATGCTCAGGCTCTGATGCATCTTCATTACCTCCACATTTATCTCTCTGGCCCAAGCTATCGCCTTTCATTTGTTTTACTGCAGTAGCCTTCTAGTAGGTTTCTCTTCTTAATGCTTGCCCCTTTCCCATCATCTATTCCTAAGATAGGAGCATCATGATTTTTTGTTTGTTTGTTTGTTTGTTTTTGTTGTTCTGAGTTGGAGTCTCCCTCCATCGCCCAGGCTGTAATGCAGTGGTGCAATCTTGGCTCACTGCAACCTCTCCCTCCCGGGTTCAAACAATTCTGCTCCTTCAGTCTCCCCAGTAGCTGGCATTACAGGCATGCAACACCACACCTGGCTAATTTTTGTATTTTTAGTAGAGATGGGGTTTCACCATGTTGACCAGGCTGGTCTCAAACTCCTGACTTCAAATGATCCACCCACCTTGGCCTCCCAAAGTGCTGGGATTACAGGTGTGGGCCACTACACTGGCTGCATCATCAGTTTTAAATGTAGATGAAAGCACCTTATATCTCTGCTCAAATGGTTCCAAAGCCAAAGTCCTTACAATGATCCATTTGCTCAAATATTTTATGGCCTTATTTCTTTTCTGATCTCATCTCTGAGTGATTTCTCCTTAGTCATTTGGGTTGTGCCAGTGACTCTCTTTGATGATCCTGGAACACACCAGAAACAGTCTCACCACAGGCACCGTGACTCTGTTTCTTTGGCTTCTTGCCTTTTTCCCCAGATGTCAGCACATGTGTTATCTTATCTCCTTATTGCTTTTATTTGCATTCACCCTTCTTAATGAATCTTTTCTTGTCACCCTGATCAAAATTACAACCCATTTATATATATGTAATATTTTATATATATAATATTATTACCTAGCATTTATAAAAATCCAACAATCCACTAGCACGTGGCTGTGTAACAATAAGGCTCTTTGTATGACTGGCAAACAGTAGGTGCTTAGGATGACAACTCTTCTCAGTTTGCTTGAGACTTGTCTAGTTTTAGTACTGAAAGTTTTGTGTCCCAGGAAACATTTCAGATCCAGGAAAACTGACACAGTTGGTCACACTAGCTCCATAAATATTTGTTAAATGACAGAGGTGGAAGTATGCACTCTAAATAATTATTAAACCTATAGGTCGTTTAATCTCTAGCTTTCTAGATGACACAATCATCTGGAAGAAAGGATATAACCACATCCAGTCATACAATGGAAAAGTGCAGGCAATTCCACAATCATCATAAAGTGCCATTTAAGAAATATCTCTAAATATATAACAACTATTATTAGATCCATACACTCAAGTCTTATCTACAATTCTATTATAAAGGATACTTTATAAAAATGCTTATCCTTATGACTGACAGCAAATTTATAAAAATATTGAATATAACTGTAAAATATGCACAGTGGAGAGATTCAACCACATTATTACTTACTGACAGAAAATTATGGTCATGAGTAAATGCAAACAAAATATTGACTTTACTGACCTAAATCATGTTTCCAGTTAATAGCTGTGTGTGACTTCAATGATGATCTGAAGTCCATCCCTTAAGCATAAATCTTTCTGGGGTACCTAAGTAAGCTCACGTGATTATTATAGGCTCATATAATTATTATTGTCATTATTTGTAATGCTATATAAACAATAATTATACTTTATAAAATGTTAAATGCTGTATAATACTTATCACAATACTTACATATTATATAGCATTTAACATTTTAATATATTAAGTATTATATGGCATTTATCATTTTATAATGTAACAAATATAATTTCTTTGTATATTGATAATGCACAACCGTTGATAAAATATGAATACCAATTTCAATATGAATATTACAAGCTTTTTTTAAAAGTCAGCTTAAATGTTTTAAACATAAGCATCCAAATAAACAAATGTTAATAAACAGAACATAAAGAAATGAGAGTTAAGGGTTAAGTTCTCCAAAACAAACTCATTTTAGGGTGCCTTCCTGGAAAGTTCCTTGGGAAATGGACTACATCTGAGTTCAGTTCATCTGGGTAAAGTGTAGAGTGATAGCTCATGCCAACTGGATCTGCCATGTAATATAGTTTCAACTGACCTGTGATCATGTCGAGAGGGACTGGTGTTCTATCAGCCAGGATTGTAATAAGATAGAGATGCAGATCAAGGCTCTGACACATGTCAATCACTGTGGGGGAGAAGCTCAATGAAAAGTTTCTCATTAGAATCAGACATCTGGCCCTGCTAGAACCCTGTGAGCTGCCTCTCAGAACTTCAGCGGAGATCTAGAATGCCTGTGAGTGCTTATCTCTGAGCCTTACCGCCGGTAAAGGCCTTGCGTGCGCATTGTGGAGCTATACACTTTTGTTGGCTTGGCCACTGGTACAGAGAGTTATTCATCTGGTCCAGCACCCATCAGGACCTGGGCCTTCTGGATATGAGCCAAGAGATCAGAGACCAGTGGCTCATCCTGAGGGTGGGAGAAATTTGCTTGGGGTGGCATAGCCAGTTATGCTCAGGGAACAACCTGACTGATCATTGACTAATCATGAAAGCTAGATCTTTGAAACACAAGAAATGTAAAACCTGGAGAGATTAGGATACCCAAGATAATGACTCACAGCTTTATTAATGACCATGGAGAGGTCAAGGGGTCATCCAAGAGAAGGTGAACCCCACCATGGGAATGGCTGAAGTGGGCTCCTTTACAAGTAATTTTTGAAAATGATAATGAATGGAGCATTCAAAGCATGTTGAATGTGCTTAACTCTTGAACAGAGTTAAGAAATAGGCTACTTTTATGACCCTCATTCTGTGATGGGGTCAGTCTGAGAAGGCATAGTGTCTTTTAGGTTCTGTGAGTACTCAATAATTGCAAACCAGGAGGCAGATGGCCTAAAGGTTACTGCCCTATATGAGGTCCTCCAGGTGTGGCAGATAACCCATGGGGTTCCTGAAACTGCCAGGTAAGCCTCTCAACTGGTTATTCTCTTCTTTCCCTACTAGAACATTCTCCACACTTCTCTTCCCTGTCCAGCATCCAGGAGTAGGATCCTTTCAGATTGCCTCTCCCTGATGTGCTTGCCTGCTGTTTCCAGGTATGCCTATCCAGTGAAAAGCACCAGAAACACACAGGAGGGTAAGGGGAGGCAGAAGAGGATTATTTCTTCCCTATTCCTTTCCTGCATCAAGATTGCACCTCTGGCAAGAACTAAATCATTATATGATAAAAACTCCAGCTTCCAAAGTCCTATTCTCACCAGACTCTGGTAATTCTATCTCCTTACATTGTCTCTTCTGCCTTGAGGTGGTTGGTAATGCCTTCCCTCTGTTGTTAATTCTTTGGTACCTTACTGTCTTTTTTTGTTCCTTTAATGCTGCCCATACTTCAGTAAACTAGTCTTTTATTAATAATTCTCATTTTTTTTCTGTAGAAAGACAAAAGATAAATAACCCCATCGTTTCCTCTTGCTGATACATTTTACTCTTTACCCCTTGTATATTAGGCTAAAAGGAGTGTACTATTGAGATTTATCGTGGTCACAGGAATTAGATTGATTAGTATAAAATAAATTATAGTGGAAAAACAAACAACACATTCCAACAAAATAAATTACCAGAAATGTATGAGTATTAATGAAGAAAATACCTATTTCTGCTTCCATTACAAAAAGCACACGATAACCTTACAAAATTTTAGAATGGAATATGAATGAATAGTAAAGGTCAGTTTTGTTATGTAGAATGGTTTTGGTCATTGTAGGTATTTATCACAGGCTAAACAATGCAGTCTGATGAGCAACGTGAGACTTTGCTAAGGCTCAGATAGATGCACTCCCATGGGAATAGGTGAATTAGACAGCAAAAAGTCAGTCAATGTGTAAACTGATCTGGAAATGAAATTTCCTACAAGTGTCAAACATTCAAAGCAGAATAGGAAAAGTAGTATCGTGCTGACAGAAAGCACTAGTAAAATTGCCATCATCAGAGATCAGAAAAAAAATGCAATGCTACAAGACTACAGGAATGTAAGTTTAACGTTAACCATTGCTTTTATGAAAATGAATGAGCCAATAATGCATTACTTTCTGAGAGCCCAGTAAGCACTGAATAAAAGAGCATTAAATATTCGCATTAGAGCCTATGAAATATGCTTTCACATGATGCTTGCCGTTTGCTTCTGTCATAGGTTCATCCAAAGTTATTAAATTGTAAAATTGCACTAGGACTTTTTATATGTAGTACATTTATAGCGTCTGATTTATATAGCACTTTGCTTCCATAGTGCCATTATATCCTCATTCTCCAATTCAATTGTGCTTATGGTTAAATATAGCAAGCAATATATGCGTGTGCATTAAATATATATATAATGTTATATAAGTTTTTCTTGATCTTTATATACCACATTTCCTGAAATTTTGCAGTAGGTCAGAATGCAATTTCAAGATGACTTGCAATATGGAATGGTATTTACATCCACAGGAATTTGGTATGTTTCAAGATTGTCTCTAAATAGCAATCATTCTGAAGTAGGCGGTCTAATCTGTATGAAATCCCATTCTCTGTGCATTTAACTTACATAATGTCAACTATATATGCCTTAGAAAGAGATGCAGAAAACAAATGTATTAAAATTAAAATTGGTCATGCCATTCTACCTGCTGTTTCTCTATCTCCCTGAGTGAAGCTGAGTTAAACAAATCAAATTGCCTTTCTTTAATTCATCCCGATTTCATCATCACTCTCATAAGGTGAGAATCTTAACTGGGTAGTAACTAGGTGTTGAGAGATTAAAGATGCTTTATTTATTTGTTTATTTATTTATTTATTTATTTAAGAGACAAAGTCTCACTCTGTAGCTCAGGCTGGAGTGCAGTAGAACAATCATGGTGCACTGCAGCCTTGAACTGCTGGGTTCAAGTGATCCTCCCACCTCAGCTTCCTGAGTAGCTAGGACTACAGGCATGTGCCACTATGCCATCCTCCTGACAATACATATATTTTTTATATAGCACATACATTAATCTTAATCCAACTACTCCACCTGACATAAAACCAAGGAAAAAATGGTCTAATCCCAGCCTAAAGAAAAACTGCTGTTGGACTCACTGCGTTAAGAGAGAGTACGTCAGTCTCCAACAGGATTTTCTAAGGAATTTTCCAGGTTTAATTTCACCAAGATATAATGAGTCCCTTGTCATTGACTTTAGACACTTGCTCTCTGGTAGAGTGGGACTACATCAATGAGTAATAATAAAGAAAATGGCCGTTTCTGCGTAAGTTTCAAAGAGTATAACTTTATGAAATTTTAGAATGGAGTATGGATGAATGAATAAAGGTCAGTTTTGTCACCTAGAATGGTTTCTAGTCATAGCAGGTAGTCATTACATGCTAAACAATGCGGCCTGATGACCATAAAATCAGTATAAAATGAGTTCATGTCCTTTATAGGGAGGTGGATAAAGCTGGAAACCATCATTCTGAGCAAGCTATTGCAAGGACAGAAAACCAAACACCACATATTCTCACTCATAGGTGGGAGTTGAACAATGAGAACACTTGGACACAGGGTGGGGACCATCACACACCAGGGCCTGTCATGGAGTGCAGGGAGAGGGGAGAGATAGCGTTAGGACATATACCTAATGTAAATGACAAGTTAATGGGTGCAGCACACCAACATGGCACATGTATACATATGTAACAAACCTGCACGTTGTGCACATGTACCCTAGAAATTGAAGTATAATAATAAAGGAAAAATCAGTATAAAATCTCTGTAACATTCTTAGTGGTGACAACAACTCTTAGATTCAAGTTTTCCACTGCCTTGGACCACACTGAGGAGAGATTTAAACAGAAATAGGCCACTGAGAATAAAGCAACTATTCAAATGAGGCAGGCAGGAAGTTACATCCTGTGTTGGTAGAGAATTGGCCTTGAGGTGAATGTGCCGTGAGTGGGATGATTGTGTGAACCTTCATTAGGATGGCAGATTCTGCTAGTAATTTCTCAAATCTTTTGAAAACAGCACTTAGACTAATCACCCCCACATTATTAAAACAAGGAGTTGTAAAAATAGAAGATGTTCTACCGCTTAGAAGCTATTCAAATTTGCACTAACTTTGAAGCCTGGTCATTTAATATATGCCCATATAACCAATTAGGGAAAAATGTTTTTGTTCAACAGAGTCCTGTAACAGCAAGAAATGTTTGTCACCAGGGGGCGCCGGTGAGCAAGTTTCAAATGTGTCACCCCCTCCCCCGCAACAATGGCGAATGGAAGAAAAGAATGAAAGTAAGGTTTCCTATTCCTGCTCTATATGATTTCTTATAACCACCATCATAGAAAACGTCTCTTATTTTTTTTAAAAACAATTGTTGCTAACTGATATTTTCATTTGAGTTGGCATGTTAGAAAGCAGCTTTAGATTTCAATTCCATTTTCACAACGGAATAGTTGAGTGGGAGTGAGCTAGTAATTTCTTTTTATGGGCAAAATGGACGTCATGATAATGCTGTTTCAAATTATTCTTGCCAGAACTAAACTGTTTGGCAGTGACAATAACTAATGTTTGCATATCCTCAGAGTTTAATTAGCTTATCTTTGCATGCATCATCTACATTATGAAACACTGAAAAATAACAAGTCTTTCCTAAAATGAACTGATTAAAGAAGAGTAATAATATTGGAAGTTCTTAATTTCAGCTCTTTCTGTAAAATTAGTTGAGTCTTGTCTAATACCAGAAGCACTTTTGCAAAGTGAAGTATTCAGCCTCTCCTTGAAGCTTGATATTTGTAGGCTGTGAAAATGGTATGGACTATTCAGACTTTTCCAAAATGACTCCAGATTTCTTGAAGGAGGAAAATGGCTGTTGTATGAGAAATAAGGAGGATAAGGGAGAAACATGGAGGGACAGACAAAAAAAGTACTCCTGGGAGCTGTTCATCCAGATATGCAAGAAAAAGAAATGAACTCTATTCTATTTCCAGAATCCACTGTGATTTGTTTATTAGCTGACACCAGTGGAATTTTCATTCTGAGATATTATTTCCTGGGCTCTCAGCACTTCCCCTCTTTTAGTTACATCAACAACCTGACGCTGTAATGTGCTCATGTTGTATATTAATACATGTTGGAGTTCTATTGCACTGGAGCAAAACCTTGTAAGCCATTTATTCAGGTCTCCAATTAGTAAAACATTTAATAAGAAAAAAATGTTATAAGAGACATACATAACTGGTTTCAACCATGTGACTGCACAAAAGAAAATCTAAAACGAGAATACTTTTATTCTATTTATTCTTCTTGTCACTTTGATCCTTTGTTAAATTATTGGGAAGATAAAGTCCACCCAGGGCCAAGGATATAGATGTGAGCATAGAGTTTCTCATTTTTGTTGTTACTATTTTTCTTTTCCTTCTTTAACTTTAGGTCCCATACTGTGCCTATTAGTGATTTCATGGAACACAAATCTTTCTCAGGGGAAACTTTTCTAAAAACAGAATTCAGTTTCTTTTTATTCTGTCTTTCAATATACAATAGCTATTAAATCCACCTACTGCTATCAGAACCTTTCTGCACCCCGGAATCGGCTGTCTCATCATGACTTCCTGTCCCTTGTCTTATTCACTTGTTTCTAAGACCAGCCTGAGCAATAGTTTTGAGCTCATTTTTGCTTTTCTTTATTCAGGTAGACAGCTGCCTTTTAGCCGTTACATAATTTTATTATTTCTTGTATGTGAAAGAAATTGTCACTGATAAAAAGGAAGGAGAGATGAATATACTGTCCCCTTTGCTATAGAGAAAAAAATGCAAGGGAAATAGTACATCATTTTAATTTATATCCTTTTTTTGAAGTTTGGTTTTTAGATCTAGTTTGATCAGGAGCAAGTCATTTTTTAGGGATGTCACATAAGATTTTTAACTTTATTACAATAGAAGTAATAATAACAATAATAAAAATCTCTGCATATATTCTAGACAAAAATTTGTTACATGAGAGAAAAAATCCACAAATGAAATAATGAGGACTCAGAGATAACTTCATGATTTATAGGTTTATTAGTCCATTAATTGATTGACTGACAAATATTTATGACACATGTAGTATGTCCAAGGTATATATATATATATACATATATATGTGTGTGTGTATATATATATATATACGCATGTGTGTGTGTGTGTGTGTGTGTGTGTGTATAT
>NW_016825936.1:1810821-1843909 GCF_001698545.2 Rhinopithecus bieti
TGGACACAGAATCTCACTCTGTCGCCCAGGCTGGAGTGCAGTGGTGGAATCTTGGCTCACTGTAAGCTCCGCCTCCCGGGTTCACACCATTCTCCTGCCTCAGCCTCCCGAGTAGCTGGGACTACAGGCACCCGCCACCACGCCTGGCTAAGTTTTTGTATTTTTAATAGAGACGGGGTTTCACCGTGTTAGCCAGGATGGTCTCCATCTCCTGACCTCGTGATCCGCCCGTCTCGGCCTTCCAAAGTACTGGGATTACAGGTGTGAGCCACCGCGCCCGGCCGTCCAAGGTATATTTTGTATCAAAAATTCCTAACCAGTAACCAGTCTAATAGGGGAAGAGAGAAAAGCCAATATTTAGGGAATAATACACAGTTTATTTAAATCATGTATTCTTTCATTCCAAAGCTATTTCCTGAGTTCCTACGATATGACTCACATATATTTAGCAAAAGAGGATTAGATTTTACAAAGAGGGAACTCATGGAGAATGTATTGAAAGAAGTGAGAATATAGGAAGAGAAATCAATTAGAAGCTGAAGGGTGCCTACACCTTTTGTGGGGACCTAGGTTTATATAATTGAGAGGGAGAACTGTTTACGAAAAAAAAAAAAAAAAGCCACATTATGTCCATAAGTAAATAGCTATTTTCACGTAGGGAAAATCACAATAAATTATTAATACAAATTTTAAAAGCTGACATTTACTAGAAATATCATATAATTTTTAACACACTTTATATGAATTAACTTACTGGTTACTTCTCTGTAATTTTTTCCCTTCAATCTAGCTATATTTTCTTTCGATTACTCTTCATTTGACATTTCTCTACAGGGAAAAGTGAAAGATATTTTACCTTAATTATCATGATGAACATTTGTTTGGCTTGTTTACTTTTCATTTTTATTTTATGTTTTACTTTTATTTTGGATTCAGAAGGTATATATGCAGGTTTGTTATGTGGGTATATTGTGTGATGCTGAGATTTGGGGTATGGATGATCCTGTCACCCAGGGAGTGAATATAGCACCCAATAGGTAGTTTTTCAGCCCTCACCAATCTCTCTCCTTCCCTCGCTAGTAGTCCTCGCTATCTATTGCTTTAATCTTTCTGTCCATGTATACTCAATGTTTAGCTCCCACCTATAAATGAGAACATGTGGTATTTGATTTTCTGTTCTTACATTAATTCACTTAGGATAATGGCCTGCAGCTGCATCCATGTTGCTGCAAATGACATGATTTTATTATTTTTTATGGCTGTATTTATGGTGTGTATGTACCTTTTTTTAATATACAATCCACTGATGGTGGACATCTCGACTGATTGCATGTCTTTCCTTTTGTGAGTACTGCTGTAATGGACATACAAGTGCAAGTGTCTTTTTGGAAGAACAATTTATTTTCCTTTGGATATATACCCAGTACTGGAATTGCTGGGCTGAATGGTAGTTCTCTTTTAAGTTGTTTGAGAAATCTCCAAACTGCTTTTCATAAGGACTGAACTAGTTTGCATTTCCATCAACAGTGTATAAATATTCTCTTTTCTCCATGGCCTCACCAGGATCTGTTATTTTCTAAATTTTTCATGATCACCATTCTGATTGGTGTGAGATTGTATCTCATTGTGGTTTTGATTTGCATTTCTCTGATGATTACTGATGATAAGCATTTTTTTCATATGTTTCTTGGCCACTTGTATGTCCCCTTTTGAGAGTTGTCTGTTCATGTCCTTTGCCAATTTTTAAATTGGATTATTTGCTGTTTACTTGTAGATTTTAAGTTCTTTGTAGATTCTGGATATTAGACCTTTGTTGGATGCAGGGTGCAAATATTTTCTCCCATTCTGCAGGTTGTCAGTTATTCTATTGATTATTATTAGTTTTTGGTATGCAGAAGCTCTTTAATTAGGTTCCACTTTTCAATTGTTGTTTTTATTGCAGTTTCTTTTGTGGACTTACCCATAAATTCTTTCCCAAAGTCGATGCTGAGAAGAGAATTTCCTAGGTTTTCTTCTTGGATTTTTATAGTTTGATGCTTTACACTTAAATGTTAAATCCATCTTGAGTTAATTGTTTGTACATGGTGAAAGACAGGAGTCCAGTTTTATACTTATGCATATATCTAGCCAGTTATCCCAGCACAATTTATGGAATAGGGAGTCCTTTCCATATTGCTTGTTTTTGTCAACTTTATGGAAGATCAGATCACCATAGCTGTGCAGCTTTTGTTCTAGATTCTCTATTCTATTTCCTTGGTCTATGTATCTGTTTTGTACCAGTACTGTGCTGTTTTGTTTACTGTATCCCTATAGTATAGTTTAAAGCCAAGTAATGTGAAACCTCTGGCTTTGTTCATTTTGCTTAGGATCACTTTGGCTATTCAGGCTCTTTTTGTTTCCATGTGAATTTTAGAACAGTTTTTACAAATTATGTGAAAATTGATGTTGGTACTTTGATGGGAGCATTGTTGAATCTGTAACATGCTCCGGGCAGTATGGACATTTTAACAGCATTGATTCCCTTATTCCAAGAGCATAAAATATTTTCCCATGTATTTGTGTCATCTCTGATTTCTTTCAGAAGTGTTTTGTCATTCTCCTTGTAGATATCTTTCATTTCCTTAGATAGATGTATTCCTAGGTATTGTATTTTTGTGTGCCTATTGTAAATGGGATTGTGTTTCTGATTTGGCTCTCAGCTAGAATGTTTCTGGTGTATAAACATGCCACTGATTTTTGTACATTGATTTTGCATCCCTAGACTTTCCTGAAGTTATTTGTTCTAGGGACCATTTAGGAGAGTCTTTATGGTTTTCTAGATATAAAATCATACAGTCAATAAAGAGACATAATTTAACTTCTTTTCCTATTTCAATGCCTTTTATTTCTTTCTCCTCCCTGATTGCTTTGGCTAAGACTTCCACTACTATGTTAAATAGGAGTGATGAGAGCAGGAATCCTTGTCTTGTTCCAGTTCTCAAGAGGAATGCTTCCAGTTTTTGCCCATTCTGTATGATATTGGCTAAAGGTTTGTTGTAAATGGATCTCATTATTTCTTGACATATTCTTTTGATGTCTATCTGTTGAGGGTTTTTATCAGGAAGGGATGTAGAATTTTACTGAAGACTTTTCTGCATCTATTGAAGGAATCATATGATTTTGTTTTGATTCTGTTTAGATGGTAAATCATATTTATTGATATGTGTATACTTAATCAACCTTATCCCAGGAATGAAGCCTATTTCATCACAGTGAATAAACTTTCTGATATTGCTACTGGATTTGGTTTGCTAGTATTTTTTTGAGTATTTTTGCATCTATGTTCACCAGTGACACTGGTCTCAATTTTTCATTTTTCATTGTGTCTCTGCTGGATTTTGGTATCGGGATGATGCTGGCTTCATAAAATGAGTTAGAAACAAGCTCTTCCTTCTCTATCGTTTGAGACATTTTCAGTAGGATTAGTGCTAGTTCTTTTTGTAGGTCTAGTAAAATTTGGCTGTTAATCTGTCTTGTCCAGGTCTATTTTAGGTTGGTAGGTTCTTTATTACTGATTCAATTTCAGAAGTTGATATTGGTCTTTTCAGGTTTTCACTTTCTTCCTGGTTCAATCTTGGGAATTTGTGTGTTTCCAGTAATTTATTCATTTCCTCTAGAATTTCTAATTTGTGTGTGTAGAGGTGTTTATAATAGTCACTGAAGATCTTTAGTATTTCTGTGGAATTGGTTGTAATGTCATTGTCATTTCTGATTGAACTTATTTGGATCTTCTCTGTGTTTTTTTCTTTGTTAATCTGGAAGAGTGGTGTAGCTAATGGTCTAATAATCTTGTTTATTCTTTTGAAAAAACAATTATTTATTTAATTGATCTTCTTTATGAATTTCTGCATCTCAATTTCCTTCAGTTCTTCTCCGATTTTAGTTATTTATTTTCTTCTGCTGCCTTTGGGATGATTTGACCTTTGTTATTTCCACTTCCTCTAGGTGAAATATTAGATTGTTAATTTGAGATTTTTCTAACTTTGCAGTAGAATTATTATTAGGAGCAAGTTCTTTAATTTCCATGCTTTTGTCTGGTTGTGAGAAATCGTCTTAGTATTGATTTCTATTTTTATTGCACTGTGGTTCAAGAGTGTTTCTGGCATGATTTTGATTTTATTGAATTTATTGAAACTTGCTTTAGGACTGACCATGTGGTTGATTTTAGAATATGTTACGTGTAAGCATGAGAAGAATGTATATTCTGTGGTTGTTAGGCAAAGTATTCTGTAGATATCTATTGCATCCAATTGGTTGAGTGTAAAGTTTAAATTCACAATTTCTTTGTTAGTCATTTGCCTGAATGATCTGTCTAATTCTGTTAATGGGGTGTTTAAATTCCCCACTATTATTGTGTAACATTCTGAATCTCTTCATTAATCAGGAATAACTTGTTTTATGAATCTGATTGCTTCCATATTGGGTGCAAATGTATTTAGGGTAGTTAAGACTTCTTGTTGAACTGAGCACTCTATCATTATGTAATGTCCTTCCTTATCTTTCCTCATGGTCATTGATTTAAAGACCATTTTATCTAACATATGAAAAGGATTCCAGCTTTTTTTTTTTTTTTTTTTTTTCATTTACGTAGTACATCTTACTCCATACCTTTACTGGGAGCCTGTGTGTAGCATTCAATGTGAGATGGGTCTTTTAAGACAGCAGATAATCAGGTCTTATCTTTCTTTTCCTGTTTTTTTTTTTTTTTTTTTTTTTTTTTTTTTTTTTTTTGAGATAGAGTTTCACTCTTGTTGCCCAAGCTGGAGTGCAATGGTGCAATCTCAGCTCACTGCAACCTCCGACTCCTGGGTTTAAGCAATTCTCCTGCCTCAGCCTCCTGAGTGACTGGGATTACAGGCAGGCACCACCACACCTGGCTAATTTTTTGTATTTTTAGTAGAGACAGGGTTTCACCATTTTAGCCAGGCTGGTCTCGAACTCCTAACCTCAGGTGATCTGCCCGCCTTGACCTCCCAAAGTGCTGGCCCAGGTCTTGTCTTTTTATCCAGCTTGCCACTCTTTGTCTTTTAAGTGGGGGTGATTAGATCATTTATATTCAGGGTTAGTACTGGTAATGTGAGATTTTTGATCCTATCGTCACGTAACAACATGGTTGTTTTGTATGACTTGATTACAAAAATGCTTTATATTGTCTGTGGGCTCTGTGTTAAGCATGTTTTGTGGTAGCAGGCTCATTTTTTTGTTTACATGTTTAGCACTCACTTAATGATTGCTTGTAAGGCTGGTTTTGTGGTAATGAATTCCCTTAGTGTTTGCTTATATGAGGAGGATTTTGTATCTCCTTCACCTATGAAGCTTAGTTTGGCAGAATATGAAATTCTTGGTTGGAATTTCTTTTCTCTGAGGATCCTGAAAATAGGCTCCCCAGCTCTTCTTTTTTTTATGGTTTCTACTGAGTGGTTCACTGCAAACCTGATGGGGTTCCCTTTGTAAATGACATTTCTGTCTAGTTGCTTTTCAGGTTTTATCTTTCATATTCATCTTGATTAATCTGATAAATTACAAGCCTTGGGGATAGTCGTCTCGTATAGTATCTCATAGGGGTTCTCTCTATTTCTTGAATTCACATGCCAATCTCTCTAGCAACGCTGGGGAGCTTTTCATGGACTATATCCTCAAATATACTTTCCAAGTTGCTTACTCTTTCCTCCTCTCTCAGGAATGCCAATGAGTCATATATTTGGTCTGTTTACATAATCTCATGTTTCTCAGCCATTTTGTTAATTTATTTAAATTATATTTTCTTTATTTTTATCTGACTGAGTTGATTTGAAGAAGCAGCTTTCAATCTTTGAGATTCTTCTCTCAGGTTGGCCTATTCTGCTTATAATGCTTCTCACTGTACTAGGAAATTATTCTAGTACATTTCTCAATTACAGGAGTTAATTTGATTCTTTTTTAAAATGGCTATTCTGTCTTTCAGCTCTAGCATCATTTTACTGGACCCTTGCATTCCTTGGATTGGATTTCAACTTTCTCTTCAATCTCGATAGCTCCCTTCCTTGCCGTCCAAATTCTGAATTTTAGATGTCTGTCATTTTGGTCATTTCAGTCTGGTCAAAAACCATTGCTGGGGCGCTAGTGTCTCATTTGGAGGTAAGGGGACCTCTGACTTTTTGAATTGCTAAAGTTCTTGCTCTGATTAACATTCCTCTGAGAGGGTTGGTGTTCCTTTAACTGTAGTATAAGTTAGATGTAGTCAGTTGGCTTCATTTCTGGGTGCTTTCATTAGGCCAAGGCCATGTATACGATCTTTATTTGTTGCTGGATTCTTGCCTTGTTTCACAGGTGCTAAATACTGGCAAAATATTTTTGGTGTTGTAATTTGGGCTTTAATCCAGTAGATGGCACTTAAGAGTGATGGCCAGGAGATAGGCTCCAGCTGTGTGTCGGTTTTGTATTTCAACATGTTCACAGTGGGTTCTGTGGTGGGGTTGGGGAGAGATATGACTCCCCTCACCAGATTTACTCCTGGGCATTCGAACAGCCCTCTCCAATTGGTGGGGCTGTGCCTGCATTTCCCTTGATTGGTGTTCCTGGCCATGGGGCTCCCTGAGGCAGACACCACAGCCAGCAGATAGAGTATCCACTTCCTTCGCTGGAGGGAGGCATGTCCCACTCCCACACTGGTTCATGAACCCTGGTGTCTCCAGTCCTCTCAGTATTCTGAGATTTGGAGCACATTTCCCACTCAGGCACCACTAGGCCAGCAAGACTTGCTTGGCTGGGAGCAGTAGGGGCAAAGGCAGTCTCATGATCTGCCGTTTAGGCATTTTCTGAAGAAACACAGAGCTGTGCACAGCCACAGGGTTCAGGCAGGGGTGGAGCCACTGGTCTAGAAGCTCAACCTGGCAAGACCTGCCTGGCTAGGGGCTATGGGGGCAAGGGGGTCACGTGATCTGCAGTCCAGGTGGTTCCTGAGGGAACACAGCACTGTGCCTGCCATCAGAACTCAGGCAGAGATGGGACAACTGCACTGGAAGTCCATGCTAGGTAGCCTTGCCTGGCTGGGGTGTGTGGGAGCCAGTGGGGGTGACATGGTCTGCAGTCTGGGAGGTTCCCAGGGGAACATAATGCTGTGCCTATCTGTAGCATTCAGGTAGGGTGGAGGTTGTCATGTTGGAAGCCAAGCAGAGAATTGTCTGGCAAGAAGGAGTGGGACAGTCTGACTGCTCCCCTGGTACCATGAGTGTGGCCTCATTGGGCATCATGGAAGCTGGTGCTAGGCTGCTCAGGCATCCAGGTCCTATGGGGCTTTCTGTGGTCTTAAGTAATGCCTCTCTGAAAGAAAACCCAGGAGGATTTCTGTATCAGTCCAGAGACGTGGGTGTCTCAGAGAGATTCTTCCATTCCCAGAATTGCAAAGGTTCCTGTTGGAGGAGCTCTTACTCTATTACCCTTTCCCTGTGTTAGGGAGCTTCTCCTGGCTCCTCACTGGTCCCAGGTGTGTGGCTGCTCAGATTTACTCTTACCTGTCCTCCATGGGTCTCCTCTCTTGCTTGATGGATTCTGACATGGTTAGAGAATCCACTTGAAGAGTCAGTATTTACTCGCCACATTATTTCCTTTCTGTGAGTGCTGCACACACTAGCTGTCAGCCATTTTAAAGAGAAACCTTGCTTTGTTTTTAGGTTGACAATTGATAAAAGTTAGTTTAAGCTTTGTAGTTCTTTATTGGTAATGGCATAAAAATATTTTATGCTTGATGTAAAATTTGGTGAAAACCTTATCACATTTTTTCATGAATAAGTACTAAAAAATTCTAGCTTTTTACATTTTCTTGTGCAGAGGCTATTTAAGTTATTGTTATTCATTAATCTATTTGTCTTTGTTGTCTCCGCTATAATGGTCTGTTTTGTATTTCATGTACTATTCACCAATAGCTATATTTAGTGCTCACCTCCTCCTTGCTAGATTCAAAAAATGTCCATGCATACATCAAACCAAGCAACTTAGAAGTGCAATGAGAGAATTGAAGGAGAATGGGACAGTGTTTCTAACAGACTGTGGTTCATGTAGCTAACAGATTCTGCAGATTTTACATAAATATGTGAGCACCTTGTCATGTTCCTTCCCAATGCCTTGAAAGGAGCCCATGAAAGTGAGAGGTTCTCTTTTACAAAAGTCTGCCCATGGTTTGGAGCTGCCACAGTCAGGAGAAACCCACATGCGTTTAAATAAAGACAATGGCAGAAAGAGTACACATTTGAGGAATATTAAGGAGGCAAAATCTGTAATTAGTTTCATGATGGAGATGAGTATTGCCATTTCTATATATGGTAATAGCTGTTCTTCTTTCTTATTTATTACCATTTGACATTAATACAGGTCTCTGAATACCTGTAATAAGTATGAAGACTAGTCTCTTGGATCCACAAGAGGCTGGAGGGGAATAATTATAATCTAAGCAAACTCTGGAGCCAAAAGCTAAACAGGAAAGTCAAGATGTTATCATTGTCTCGGCCACCAGACAGCAAGAATGCCTTGAGGAGTAATATGACTTCTCATCTTAAATTTATCATCAATTAATGTACAGCTAGGTCATTCTAAATGGTACCATCACTAATGAAGGCTGCAATCTATTGGGATCAATAAATTATAAATACATAAATACAATCTATAGAGGTTCCCTGAAACAAGAGGAAATAGTGCCTGATCTTTCTAGAGACCATCTGGTCAGGAAGCACAGAAGAGGTAAAGTGTGTACTGAATTGTAAAACACTCCAAGCATTTGGCCATTTGGTAAAATAAGGGGAAATTTGAGAAGGGAAGATGAATTAAGCAAGGTTTCATCAAATGTTTCAATAGCTATGTTATCCAGTAGAGATCACTGATATAATTTTCTATTCCTGCGATACAGTTGATTAGATGCTTCCCAATGAAGGTCAGAAACACTGGTCAAGTTTAAAATTAAAATTAAAATGTATTGCTGTCCTGGAACAAGAGGTCATGGAAAAAAAATAAAATGGAGCTGGAAGATGCAAAGAAACAGTGACCCTAAACCCCACAGTGGATATGGAAATCCCTGTGACTATGTCTGCAAGCTGGTGGAATTTCATTCCTATGCAATTTGGAATTGGAATGATTCCTAGTAAATTTGAAGGTGTGTATTCTCTATGGTCCAGCAATTACACAACTAGATACTGTTTCATTAATTTTGAGTTACATTTTTTCATAGTTTAATATGTCTGAAGTTAAAATACAATTCTGATATATTTTAATGGAAAACTTTTTTCTTTCAATTAAAATATTTTGTGCATGATTTTGTGCGAAATAATGATCTGTATTGTATTACTGACAACCTCTTAGCCTAGCCTTGATGAAATATCACATACATACCCTAGAGAAATTCTTGTATGTTTTTGTCAATATATTATAAAATGTTCATTGTACTGTTTGCATAACAGAAACCTGTAAACAATCCAATTGACCATCAGTGACAAAAAGAATAAACACATTGTGTTTTATTTAAAGTAGCAGATGTGAATGAATATACTCTAGTTACACATGTCAGTATAGATACATCTGAAATATCCATTGTTCAAAAGTCACAGAAGAATACACACAGAGTAATTTATTAAATACAACAAATCATTAAAATTAAATGATACATATATGGATGGTAGCACTATAAATAAAAACAAAAAAATTATTAGTACAGTATCCAGGAGCATAGAGATAATGAAACAATTAGGAAGCTCACCCAGAGTGCTTCTTATTTCCTGATAATTAGTCTTTTTCTTAAGGTGAGTGGTGGGCAGATGGGTTTATGCATTTTATTATTCTCTAAAATACGATTAATATATTCTTTCCTACATACGACAACTTTCAAATGAAAATATTAAATTAAATATACAGAAAAGTTGCACCTGATGTAAACTTGAAGAGATTTGACCTTAACCTCTCAACAATTATTTCAAGCGAAGAAGACCCAGAAGTTTCGTATGGAATACCATTGTAAGAACTGCAGTAACTTTGTGTTCTGGGCTATCCAGAACATTTACACCTGGGCCAGATAGCCCATTGAAGCCCCATAACGATCTTTCAATATTGTCAAGGGTTATTAGTGCTATGCCCATTTGAAAACACAAAAACAGAGGCATACTGTTATTATGGTTGACACCTAAATTTTTTAAATTAATTAATGGAAGAACTGGAATAAAATGCATCTCCCCAACCACAAACCCAGGTTACACAACTCTGCATTCTTATAAGGCTAGAAAAGTTTGTATATAGAAGACATTGTTAGGTAGTCTGCAGATGTTTGAAACGGGTGAATGCATATATGTGTGTGTTTATATATACTATAGATATCTGATACTTGCAGTTTTCAAACAGCATTATTTAATTTTATCCGTATTTCTTTATAAATTATATTGTAGTTCCAAAACAAAACAAATGCAATCAAAATTCAGTCTTTCACTTAATAATTTTGAGTTCCTACTATAATCCCCAGGACATAATGGATGGAAGGGGTTACTCTCTTAATAAAACACCAGCTCTGGCTATTCCATTTCTGTTAAGACCAGACAAAAATTTATAACTGCCAGGAGAATAAAACTGGTACATTTTTAATGGCAGCTTTTAAAGAACAGCTTTTATTTTTACCGGGTGTTTTAAGGATGAGCAGGATGAAAGTGACACCTTAAGGAATGTGACATACAGAAAAGCGCAAAAGGGTAGAAAGAGTTGTGAAGAGTTGTGCATGAACACATAAAAAACCAGCTTATCTTTGACCCACCTGTACTAGGTATGGTTGTTTCACATCTGGAGAGCAACACAGAAGGCAACTGTCAGTAAATTTTTTGAGCTTTATTAAGGTATAATTGAAAAAGAGAAAGTATATATATTTATGGCATACATTTGATGTTTTGATATATGTCTACATTGTGAAATGATTAATCCAAGCTAGTTAACATATTCATCACCTCATCTACTTACTGTGTGTGTGGTAAAAACATGTAAACTTTACTCAGCAATTTTTAAGTATCTTTTTTGATTAACTATAGTCACCGTGCTGTACAGTGGATCTCTAGAATTTATTCATTCTGTCCAGCTTTTCTTACAAGATGAGATTAAAGGGTCAATTGTTCATAGTTTTACCAAAAAGGTATGCAGAATGCACCCTACTCTGTCTCAAAAAGAAAAAAAAAGAAAACATTTTGCTCCTGCAAATTCCCTACTCTTTCTATCTCTATACAGCTACTAAAGAGCCTCTGAGCAAATTGTGTATATTATAACTAAATAGTATTTATCCTAATGTTACTTTAATTTTTTTGTTTTGTTTTGTTTTGAGACAGAGTCTCACATTGTCACCCAGGTTGGAGTGCAGTGGTGTGATCTCTGCCCACTGTAACCTCCCAGATTCCAGAGATTGTTGTGCGTCAGCCTACTGAGTAGCTGAAGCGACCAAGCCCAGGTAATTTTTGTATTTTTAGTAGAAATGGGGTTTCACCATGTTGCCCAGGCTGGTCTCGAGCTCACGACTTCAGGTGTTCCGCTCACTTGGCCTCCCAAAGTGCTGGGAATACAGGCGTGAGCCACAGCGCCCAGCCGTTATTTTACTTTTAAGGAGACTTTTGATATTTAAATTATTTTTTTCTAGTGCTTGTTTTATTTATTTAATGCCAGTTAATTTCCCCTTGAGATATTCCTTCTAAAGTCCCAGTCAGATAAAGCAATGTCCAGGTTTAGTTCCATGTTGAAAAGTCAATGCAGAATTAGTTTTAATTTTATCCTAAACTCCATAGCAGGAGATTCCCTTCTGTATTAGTTCATTTTCACACTGCTGTACAGAACTACCTGAGACTGTGTAATTTATAAAGAAAGAGGTTTAATTGACTCACAGTTCTGCATGGTTGGGGAGGCCTCAGGAAACTTACAATCATGATGGAAGATGAAGGGGAAGTAAGATATGTGTTACATGGTGGCAGGAGAGAGAGAGAAGGAGAAGGGAACTGCCAAACACTTTTAAACCATCAGGTGGCAGGAGAACGAACTCACTATCACAAGAACAGCGGGGGGAGTTCACCCCCATGATCTAATCACCTCCCACTCAGTCCCTCGCTTTACACATGGGGATTACAATTCCAGATATGATTTGGATGGGGACACAGAGCCAAATGATATCACCTTGCTGTCATTATACTATCAAAATCTTTTGTGAAAGAGTTTCTCCCATTAAATGTGATAAACAAAGGGCTTCAACAACTCTGAGCCACTCTCTTTCCTAAGCACAGTTGAAGCTACTCCAGGAATCTCTTTTCTTCTTTACCAGGGACAAACTCATAGCACCTACATTTTCATGCTATAATTAGAAGTATTAAGAGAGACTGACTCCCGGGGTTTTGTAAGCATTAATGACAACCAGGATCTCTTTGGACATTAACTTATAATTATGCAGCTTATTGATATGATTATTGTTATATTATGTGTTATGATTTACTGACACTTTTAAGAGAGGCTTTTGGGACGTCCAGGCTAATTTAGTTTGACCTCTTTATTATACCACCAACTTTTTGACCCTCATCTGTAGGTAATCCATTGCTATTCCAACACAGCTGCTGCAAATTAGTTTTATGAAAATGAAGGTTTTAAAATGTAAATGCAAAATGTAAACAGCTGGAAATAAAATGGTACAGTCACTTTGCAAGACAGTTTGGCAATATCTCCAAGGATTACATATAGAGTTTCTATATGACCCAGCAGTTTTGCTCCTAAATATACACATAAGAGAAATAAAAGCACATCTACAAGAAAATGTATATAGGAATTAACAGCAGCAACATTCACAATAACCAAAATGTAGAAACAATTCAAATGCCCATCAACTGTGGAAAGGATAAACAAATGTGGCATATCCATTCAATGGGCTATTATTTGGCAATAAAAATACTGATACACTGATACTGAACACCGATATCAGTGTTCAGTACATCAGCACTGAACCATAAAAAGTACAAACTGTGTAATTCCATTTACAGGAAGTGTTTAGGACAGGTCCATAGGTAGACATAGAAAGCGTAGTGGTTGACTAGGGCTAAGGGTGAAGGGAATGACTGGCGGCCTCCCTGAGAGGGTACAAAGTGTCTTTTTGTAGGCAATGAAAACATTCCAAAATTAGACTGTGGTGATGATTGCACAATTCCATGAATATACTAGAAACCACAAAAATGGAAGAATTTTGTGGTATGTGAATTATATTTCAATTTAATAAATTTTTAAAATGTGGACATCACAAGGCAAGCATCAATTGGGACGTTTGCACTATCAAATATCTTTTTGGTTTTATCCGTTCTCTGAGTAGCTTCACACTAAGTGAATCTAAGAACACAGGTATTTATTCTATTTTGCTAATGAACTATTAGATTTACGTTCATAAATAAGGCGTTTTGTCATTCTTCCATGCTTCTTTCAAAAGTCCCCATCATGAAAGTTCAAGAACAGTTCATTTCTCTAAAATGGAATTAATATCAGAAAGTACTTGTGTATTTGGCAGTATTTCTACTACATACAGACATCTCTTTGAAGTTTAGAAAACTAGGGTAAAAAGCCTATTTATTTCTGTTCAGAACTTGACAGACTTTATCCAATGGCTTATACCAATGCTATATTTTGAGAAACTATTAGATAATAGAGCTTCTGTTCTGTTTCTTTTCTTCTGACCCCAACTTCCTCTGAGTTTTATTGCTGACCAACAGCAGTCTCTATAGTTTTAAAACTGAATACTGTGAGTCAGCACAGCTCTGTGTCCTTGCAGGAGATCCTTCTAGGAAATTCAGTTTTCTCAAGTTTTTCTTTATCGACCCAGCTCTATCCTTCAGACTAACGATAAAATAAAATCAAGTGCAGGGCAATAGGTTTTGAAGAAACAGGCACAGAAACCTCCCTTTTTCCTTCTTAGATTTTGGAAACAAAAATTGGATATGGGGAGAAATAACTGTGATATTCTGGGGGCACAATTAATCAAATAAATTCTTCTTACAGGAGCTGACCCTTGTGCAAGACAGGAGGACCTAACAATGCTAATTTATTCTCACTTTCATCCACCATTCTAAGTTGTGGGTTTTTGTGGTAAAAGGAAGATGCATTAATCTGTTCTCACACTGCTATAAAGAAATACCTGAGATTGGGTAATTTATAAAAGAAAGAGGTTTGACTCAGTTCCACATGGTTGGGAGGCCTCAGAAAACTTACAATCATGGTGGAAGGCAAAGGGGGAACAAGTACCTTTTTCATGTGGTGGCAGGAGAGAGAATTGCAAGCAGGGGAAATGCCAGATGCTTATAAAACCATCAGATTTCCCAATAACTCACTCACTATCATGAGAACAACATGGGGGAAACCGCCCCCATGATCCAATAACCTCCCACCGGGTTTCTCTCTTAACACCTGGGAATTATAATTAATGATGAGATTTGAGTGGGAGCACACAAATAAACTGTATCAGAAGAGATAGTTTAGCTTTATGGCTCTTTAATCCCTGAATGAACAGAAGCCTTATCTACATTTGATGTAGGGACTTCCACAAGAGTCTGAACTTTGAGCCTAATGTCACAATTGGATGAGGTCTTTCAGATGTCTTCCTTCAAGAACAAATGAATGCCTTTTGCATCCAAGAGGGGAGGAATCTTTGTGACAAAAAAGGTGGGACTATGGGAGATTGCATTATTATTATTATTTTCGTTTACTTTCTGCCATCCCTGTGAGAGGATAATTAATATACCCTCAGCTGACACCATGTGAATTATAGCATCTTTCTGTTAGGTGATTATACTTCCCAACTACTGACATCAGACTTGGCCATCAGCTTGCTTTGGTCTGTACAATATAAGTGGAACTGATGGGAAATATGCCTGAGAAGACCTTTACAATCATCACAATGGTCCGCTCGCTCTCTCTCTCTCTCACTATCTCTCTCTCTCTCTGTCTCTCTGTCTCTGTCTCTCTCTCTCTCTGTATGTGTGTCTCTCTCTCCTTCCCTCCACCTTCTTTCACCTTTTTTCTCCTTTATCTGTTCTTTCTTCCACAAGAATGACATATCCACATGTGGACTGCTCCTTCAGCCTGGCTCTTTTTGATTTGATTTGATTTTAATGTATTAGAGATAAAGTCTTGCTCTGTCACCCAGGGTAGAGTGCAGTGGTGTGATCAAAACTCACTGTAATCTCAAACTCCTGAGTTTACATGATCCTCCCACTACAGCCTTCCCAGTAGCTAGATCTACCAGTGCACACCATCACATTCAACTAATTTTGTTTTTTAACTTTTTAATTCAGGGTTACATGTGCAGGTTTGTTACATGGGTAAGCTTGTGACATGGGGGTTTGTTGTACAGATTATTTCATCACCCAGGTATTAAGCCTAGTACTTATTAATTATTTTTCCTGATCCTCTCCCTCCTCCCACCCTCCACCCTCTAATAGGCCCAGCGTGTGTTGTTTCCCTCTATGTGTCCATGTGTTCTCATCATTTAGCTCATACTTATAAGCGAGAACATGCCGTATTTTGTTTTTTGTTCCTGCATTAGTTTGCTAAGGATAATGGCCTCTAGCTCCATTAGTGTTCCTGCAAAAGATATGATCTCGTTCTATTTTATGGCTGCACAGTATTCAGCTAATTTTTTTATTTTTAAATTATTTTGTAGAGACAGAGTCTCACTGTGTTGCCCAGGCTGGTCTGAAAATCCTATGCTCAAGCAATTCTCTCACCTTGGCCTTCCAAAGCTCTGGGATTACAGGTGTGAGCCATCATGCCTGGCCTGGCCTGGCTCTTTAAATAAAAAACAGTATGAAACCAGGTCATAGGAACATGAAACTATGTAACAGTGGTAATACATAAACTTTTATAGTGTAAGTCATTAAAATTTGGGGGTTGTTCTTCATTGTAGCATACCCTAAAGGGAGCTGAAATGATATACCCATTAAAATATAAAATAAACCAAAAGCGATACAAAGATTTGTAAATTAAACTTTAGTAAAAACCCACATCCAACACAAGGTATAAATTTCTGTAATTAATTTTATGAGTATTGAAGGTGGAGTAAGTACAAACTCTTGCATAGGTCATCCTTCAGTTTCCAAAGCAAAATAATATAGGCAATCCCAGAGAAGGGAGGAGAAATACCCTTGCTTTATTCTTTACCACGCCTCCATTCCACTTTGTTATCCTATTGGAGGTGGGGAATAAACTCATGAGAAAAATACAATTGCTTATTCCAACTTTGTGGGAATTGCCCTCTAAACCATCCAGTGCCAGAATCACACACATGTTCATACATAGGCTCTTTACCTAATCCTGTTTTACCCTAGTTCTCTAAACACATGCACACACACACAAAGGCACTTAAAAAGAGGGGTTGCATATGTACACACAAGCATATGTACACAAAATTATATTTATAAACTTTTTTGATTGGCATCATATTATTCTAAAACTTGCTTGTTTCACTTAATTCATCAGAAACTTTTTATTAAAAACATATTTTGTTCTCTTCATTTGGAGATGTTAAAATACAAAAAAAAAAAAAAAAAGTTCTCATTAGAATGTTCCATAAAAGCACAGCGTGATGAAATGTAGTTTGACCTCAATTAATTTGTCCTGGGCTGAACTCTGTCCCCTCCAAATTTGTATGTAGAAGTTCTAATTACATCAGGATGTGACCTGATATAAGGACATTAAGGCGGATCTTAATCCCATAGAACTGGTGTCCTTAAAAAAGGGATGACTTGTACACAGAGATAGGAGCAGAAGGAAAATGATTTTAAACACAGGGAAAAGGCAGCTGTCTACAAGCCTGAGAGGCCAGGAACAGGTCTTTTCCTCACAGCTCTGAAGAAATCAACTTTGCCCACATCTTGATCTTAGTCTTCTGGGTTCCAGAATTATAAGGCACGACACTTATGCTGTTTAAGCAACCTAGTAAATGTAGTATTTTACTACAACAGTTCTAGCAAACTAATACATATGGAAAATATTAGAACAAATCGACCAAAAATATCAGAGTAGTTAATTACCACTGTTCTCACTTTATCTTCCCTCCCTGCCCCTTCTCCATTTTTCTTCTTCTTGCCATCACTATATTACTGTAACTTTCTGTCTAACTATGTAAAATAATTTGATATTCAAAATGTGTTATAGCACTTACAACACACATATTTGTGCAGGCTCTTTTACTCTGTGGAATACCTCCTACCCCTTATAAATAATTTCTGCTGATCATTTAAACAGATATCAGGAGACTTTTCCTCCTAGAAACCTTCCTTACACTCCACAAATTAGTTAAATGACCCTCAAGAAGAAAAGCCTCCATGATATGGTTTGACTGTGTCCCCACCCAAATCTCATCAGGAATTTTGGCTCCCATAATTCCCACATGTATGGGAGGGACCTGGTGGGAGATAATTGAATCACAGGAGCAGTTCCCCCATACTATTCTCATGGTAGTGAACAAGTCTCATGAGATCTGATGGTTTCATAAGGGAAAACCGCTTTTGCTTGGCTTTCTTATTTCTCTCTTGTCTGCTGCTGTGTAAGACACGCCTTTCATCTTCCACCATGATTGTGAGGCCTCCTCAGCCATGTGAAATTGTGAGTCCATTAAACCTCTTTTTCTTCATAAATTACGCTGTTTTGAGTATGTCTTTATCAGCAGCATGAAAACAAACCGATACACTCCACCTACAATACTCCATCACACTGTTCAATACATTACTTTTATATTAATTTTTTGTGCAGACTTCCTAGAGGGCAGAAACTGTATTTTTATTTATGTAACACTGAAACTTTCATATTATCTGATGCTTAAAAATTTAGTACACATGTTTTGAAAAAATACTTTTGCGTTAGGAAAATCTTGACGTAGAATACATTATAATTAAGTAAACCAAGAGAACGACAAAAAAGGCTTAAAAAGTTGACATAAGCAAGATACAAGATAGATATAAACACTTATTGAATGTAAAAGAAAGTATTTTTCACAAGCTATTTTAGTAATGTAGGATTTAAGAATCAAAAAGTTATTAACTGGCTTTTTTTGACGCTGAGGAAGCATTTATTACTTAATGAAGGACATTGCAGCTCCTTCATCCAAAACTCCCAGGCCAGCCAAGAAGAAGAAAATGATCTGAAAACACAATGATCAGGAAACAAGGAAAAGTCTTTTCCAGACTGAACACACAGTTTAAGCTGTAAGAGGATTTAAGACACGACTAAACTCCATTGTCTCAAAAAAGACCTTCAAATGCTTAATTAATTTTTCATTTGTTTTACAGCTCTAGCAGATGTTGTCTTTTTTAATAGATTAGTTCATCACTGAGGTGTCAGAGGAAAAAATTCTTTTGTTAGATTTTGAATTAATATACTTGACATGACATAGAAAATATGATTTGTTCAAATCAGAATGTTCTGGTTATTCTACCTCATAATATTCATTTTAATATGTGCTGATTTAAATATAAACAAAGATATTTAAATTTATTTTTAGGAAGAGAAAGGGCTTAGTATTACAAGAGTGGGTTTCCATTTATTAATAACTAGTCATTTTCCAAATAGATCTCTGGCCTCAGGTGAATATTTTCACTGACCATGTCATATATATTTTGCATCTACTGATTATCAAAGTAAAAAGTAGATACAATTGACTTTGAACTTAAATGTGCTGGATGAAAAGAAATAATGAGAAATAGAGGAAAAAATGACTGAGACACGGTTTTGGCAACAACCACTAAAGATCTCCGAGCCTCTGATAAGCACCATACCCTAAAGCCACAATCTTAATGATTTGTCATATAAAATGATAACCATGTGACTTACTCTGGAAAGATCAGTAAGTGGTTGGCAGTCTTACATACATCCCACCCTAACCAATTATCTCTTAATGCCAGATATGGTCAAATTTAAATTTAAAGTGCTAAATAGGATAAATGACAGCATTGTATAATGATATAAGGCACAATTCAGGATAAAAATAAAACAATAAATTTGTCCTCACTAAACAAAATATTAGCTTCTTTTTTTTTTAACTTTGAGTTTAGGTTCAGGCATATATGTTTTGGCTTAGTTACATAGGTAAACTCGTGTCATGAGCATTCGTTATACAGATTATTTTGTCACCCAGGTACTAAGCCTAGTACCCAATAGTTAAAATACCAGCTTACTATCTGAAGCAAAACTATGGTAAATAAGTAGTGAAATTGATAAAAGTATAAAAATAGTAATTTCATATTTTTACTGAGAAAAAAATGGCAAGAAGTAGAGGAAGCTGCATAACATTATCAACAAACTTATTTAAAAAATTAGAATTTACTCAGAAAGAATATCTTAACAGACTAAACAGAAAATAAAAGAATTTAATGCAGAAATTTTACAATAACTTCTTCTAAATAAAGAACAAGAAAATGAGAAAAGTAAAACTAAGTAAGATATAGCTATAAAATCACCAGATTAAAAGAGAATTTAAATTTACATTAACAACTATTAAAAATTAATGGAAAGAATACTCTTCTCAAATAACCTATGGAATGTAATAAAGGCTGTAATTAAAGAAAAATGTATAGCCTTAATTGCCATCACTATTGAAAAAAGGAGTTTTAAGATAAGGAATATTAATTTTTATCTTAAGAAAATAAATAAATATAATAAAAGGAAGTTAAGGTGCCTGATATTGGTAATAGAACAAAAAGAATAAAAGGAAATAACATAAAAATCTTAAAACATGAAAAATCATAGCAATATTAAATAAGTCTAAAATGCAGTTATTTCAAAATATTGATAAAATAATTCACTTTTTGTAATTAACAATAAACTGAGGTAAAAAATAATTTTTAAAAATTATGGAAGGTAAATGATACATAATCACAGATATAGAAAAATTTTATGACATGAGAATATTATGTGACTATGAAAATATATTTGAAAACTTATGTTATTGAAACAGTTAATATTTGAGGTAAATAGAAATTAATAGAATGGGCTCAATAATATGAATATATTGAATACATTAACTATAATGTAAACTATAAAAAAAGCGACTGAATTGCTAACATCAAAAAAGACACAAATGGTGATTTCACATTTTAGAGACTCATCAGATAATTTTTGTGCTATTTAAACTTTGTAAAAAATGGAACCCCAGAAAGTTTCCCACACTTTATTTGTGCATCAAGCATGATCTTTATATGACTATCTGATGTAGAACAAAAGAGACAACACACTGATAATCTGAAGAAATTTTAAGTAATAACCTGGCATAGCAACTACAACAATATGTTAAATAATAAATAAAATAATCAAGTTGTGAATTTATTCCAAAAATGCAAGGATGGTTTAATACTGAGATTATATCAACAAAGCAAGTCACATCATCATAAGAAAAAGTGCCCATTGTTAGAAGAAGAGATGCTTACGATAGGCATTTGACAAATTTTAGCAACCTTATTTTCTAATAAAATATGGAATTAAAATGAAAAGATAATACAACAATTTTAATGTGCTAAGCAACAATAAGATAATGTAGTCATGAAGATTAAATAGATAACACACACAATATAAAAGCACACAAGAGGAAATGAATGTAGGCAAATGTTAGTTATTTTAAAAACTGATGAAAACATACCATATCTGATTACACTGATCAAGGAAAAAAGTATACGAAGCACAAGTAAATATTATAATTGAAAAAAGGACATAACAAGAACAAAAGCAGTGATTAAAATGTTAAGAGAATACTATTACAGGCCTAGTTCAACAGTTTAAAACATTTAGATGAAATCAGCAGAGCCCTAAAACTAGTAAAAAAATGAAAGTAGTTAAAATTATTTCAACAATGAAGACATCAAAACAAGAAAGGTTTCCAAGGAACAGATCCTTCCAAACCTATAAAAAACATTTCAGAGAACAGAAACAAGGGAAATACACTCAGTGCCAATTACTTGATTGCTTGCTAGTTAGCTTTATTTTACTTCTCATTCACTGGGGCTGGATAACTGCAAGCTACATTTCTCAAGCTTCCTTGCTGGCAACCATGAGCTTAGGTTCTGCCAATGGGCAACACTCCTGGATATCAGAATGCTTTTGACAACACCTTCCATGGCAACAGACGTATGTAATTGTGAGCTCCCCAATAAACTGTGGGCAACTGTTTGTTGCCAGAAGTATCTGTAATTATTTTAGCAGCTGTAGCAGGTATATGGGTTCCTGAATTACCCTTGGGAAATGAAGATAAGGGCTGTCAATAGCACTCTTAACTACTACAGTATCATGAACATTAAGTGTGTTTGCCTAAGCTTACAGATGATAGAAGCTTTCTGATGATGGTTAGTTAATTTCAAATTCTTATTTTTAAATATTTCCCAGTGTCACCCTTCAGTTTGTTACTCCAGTTTTACCAATCTTTTGTGACCAAGTTTCTGAGTTAAATATCTCTCTGCTTAAAATATATAAATATCTGTTTTTCTCAGTTTATTGTTAATTACAAAAAGTGAATTATTTTATCAATATTTTGAAATAACTGCATTTAGACTTATTTAATATTGCTATGATTTTTCCTTTACTGCCTGAAAGGAAGATTATAGTTCCATTTCTTTAGTTAAATGATTAAAATTCATAACAAAAATTTAAAAATATAAATCCAGTGCTTATACAACCAAATTATGTTTTAACCAAAGGAGATTTAACAAAGGGGACTACAAATGGTTTAATGATAAAATAATCCTTAAATATAAAATATAATATATAAATTCTTAGATTAAAAATACATTATTACTTGAAGAACTGATAGAATTCTAAATAAATTAATATTAACATGTACATATTGATTTACAACTAGAATTAAACTTTCTTTTCTGTTAAGGGTATGTATGGAAAACCTAAATCAAAGATTATCTTAAAAGAGTAAATATTAGAGTCATCTTTTTTAAAGTCTGATATATGACTACAATGAATGTTTTACAACAGTAAAAAACAAATGAATTTACATGTATAGGCTATAATTTATTAAATTATTATTAAAATATTAAAGAAAAAAGCTGAAGAAAATCATATATAGCACACCGCATGGTAAATGCTTTTTTTGTAATTTAAGAAATAAAAAGAACAAAAAAGTGTCATTTGGATAAGATAAATCTACATTAAGGAGAAACAAGAGGATGTTGTGTACAAGATTTTAAATGCTAATAAGGAAAGAAATGAAACTTATGCTGAACATGCCTTCCCTTCCCCAAATCAGAGAAGTGCAACTTAGAGTAACCACACTATATTCATTTACACCTATCAGTTTGACTGAAATAAAAAATAAAAAAGCAAAATATATTGCTGGCTTATGAAAATATAAGTTGTTACAAACTTCTTGAAATATAATCTGTCAGTATTTATTTTAGTATGTAAATAACAAATAATATACCCATCAATGAATCAATTTAGACCCAAGAAAAATAAAAATTAACAAAATGTAAGGATTCGTATATAAGGATGTTTATCAACATCATGTTTGTACCATCAATCCTTGAAACAATGGTACTGCTCATTAGTAGGCTAATGGTTATAAATATTAGGCCCAGTCAAACCATCGAATGCACCCATTAACAGAACAAATTTGATCTGTTGAAATGACTTAGAGAGATTTCTAATACATGAACAAAACAAAGATTGAGGCGATGGAGTTTCTTTAGAAATTTAGATAAATAGATTTTGTATACTGAGACTTTGCTGAAGTTGCTTATCAGCTTAAGGAGATTTTGGGCTGAGACGATGGAGTTTTCTAAATATAGAATAATGTCATCTGCAAACAGAGACAATTTGACTTCCTCTCTTCCTATTTGAATACCCTTTATTCCTTTCTCTTGCCTGATTATCCTGGCCAGAATTTCTAATACTATGTTGAATAGGAGTAGTGAGAGAGAGCATCTTTATCTTGTACTGATTTTCAAAGGGAATGCTTCCAGTTTCTGCCCATTCAGTATGATATCGGCTGTGGGTTTGTCATAAACAGCTATTATTATTTTGAGATACGTTCCATCAATACCTAGTTTATTGAGAGTTCTTAGCATAAAGGGGTGTTGAATTTTATTGAAGGCCTTTTTCTCAGCAAACTAACACAGGAACAGAAAACCAAGCACCACATGTTCTCACTCATAAGTGGAAGTTGAACAATGAGACATATGAACACAGTGAGGGGAACATCACACACCAGGGCCTGTTGGGGGATGGGGGGCTAGGGGAGTGATAACATTAGGACAAATACCTAACGTAGATGACAGGTTGATGGGTGCAGCAAACCACCATGGCTTGTGTATACCTATGAAACAAAACTGCATATTCTGCACATGTATCCCAGAACTTAAAGTAGAATACAAAAAACAAATTTAGATAAATAGATTGATAGGTAGATAGATGATAGATGGATAGATAGATAGATAAATAGATAGATAGATAGAAAAGAGGTAGACAGACTGGAAAGATCAATCCCAATCATTGGTTTTTTCAACTTTTGCATTTGTCAATGAATACCATCAATAGAAAACATGATAACTTTCAGAAATGTATAAATCACACTTTTCTCTATCAAATACAGTCTTCTACAGTGATGTATTTGATCAAAACAAACCATCAGCAGAGTTTGCTAATCTGGAAACTGATATAGAGGGAGTGTTATGGAAATGTTTGGGCAGTAATTCATCAGGCTAGTTGAAAAAATAGAGGAGTAAATGTTTACACTTCCCAAAATGAATTGACAGACTAGAGCACAGATTGGGGGGAGCATCTGAGAAGCTTGCAGGGTCCAGTGTGTCCCACTTGGACCCAAATCAATTCCATGGCTATCGTAGAACAGGTCACATATACAAGTAGGAGTCCTTTTATTTTTCTTATAATTTCTTCAAAGGTTTGAAGTGTCTACATTTTATTCTGTAATAAACAATGTTTTCCGGGCCTAAAATTATACATATCATTTTCTAAGACTATTTCTATTTCTCAGCTCCCCAAAAAGTACCGACATTCAAAACCATTCTTCAGGAGTCTGAGATGTGAGAGTAGAGATGTAAGTGTAATGGTCATGGAAATGTGAGGTATGAATTAGTATGATTGGACAATCAACATGATGTTTATTAGAGGCTCTCAGGCCAGCATAAAGGTATACCTTTGTTTGGTACAAATAAGACACAACTAGACAGAAGTCATAGAATTAGTTTTACCCACAGCACATAAATGGAGTCTGTCCCCTAAGGGGCATATATAAGCTTTCCATTCTTCACATCAACCAAGGAGAGATGTTTAACCTACATAAAATAAAAAGCCTAGAGAAATTGAAAGCAGAAAAAAATAAGACAGACAACACAACACAATATTTCTACTTCCTTGTTGGTGTCTTTGTCTAAGGAGGAATTAAATTGGATAGAATTTTTTTTAGCAGTAAACTGTAAACACTCTACACAAATTATTTCTTTAAAGTAGAGAAATAATTGACACAGTATGATAAGATAGCAATATTTTGAGATTTTAAAAAAAAGTTTATCTGGTTACTTAATGATGCTATAAAGTAGCCTTATTAAGCTTCCTTTCATCTCTCTGTTCTACAATCCTGCTTCCTCAACCAAAGGCAGGTTCTCTCTGTGGTTGTGAGTCAATAGCCAGCAACAATCAAGGCTACTGAAATTCTTATTCATGTTGAACAGGAACAAATTTTTCTTCTCCAAATCACAGAACAAAAATCTTGACCTACACTTGTATTAGATAAGACTAGACTAGATTTCCTCTTCTGAACCAATTACTGTGGCAAATTTTGTTTTAGTTGCCAAGTTCTGTTTCCTCTCTATCTTGTGTTTTCCTCAATATTAACACTCATCACATGTATCTATTAATCTATAGTAATTTTATTCCCACAGTGTATGGCCTAACATCTTGTATTCAATAGATACTCATCAAAATTTAAGACTGAGTGAAATAATCAATGAATGAATCCATGAATGAAAGCAAGCAAAAATAAACATATACCATAAATAGTGAGAGGTGCTATGGCTTGAATGTTTGTGTACCCTTCAAAATTCATGTTGAATATTCCCGTTGCAACAATATTGAGAGGTGACTCAGTCATAAAAATGAAGCCCTCATAAATGGGATTAGAAACCTTATAAAAGAAGCTGAAGGGTGCATCTTAGGTCCTTTCCCCCTTTCCACTATGCGAGGACACAATATTCAAGGTACCATTTTGGAAGCAAAGACTGTGTCCTCACCTGACACCAAATCTGCTGATATCTAAATCTTGGACATCTCAGCCTCCAGAACTCTGAGAAATAAATTTGTGTTATTTATAAATTACCCAGTCTATATTTTAATAGCAGCAGGAAAAACTAAAATAGAAGTTGGTACAGAGAAGTGAGGTATCGCTACAACAAATACCTAAAAGTATAGAAGCAGTTTTAGAACTATGGCTGAAGGTTGAAAGAGTTCAGAAGTGAATGCTAAAAAAAAAGCCTACATTGAGGTTGCAGTGAGCCAAGATCATGCCACTGCACTCCAGCCGGGGCAACAGACCAAGACTCTGTCTCAAAAAAAAAAAAAAGAAGAAGAAGAAAAAGAAAAGCCTATATTACCATGAATGGAATGTTAAGATCATTTCTGATGTGGATGCAGAAGAAAAGGAGAACTGTAGGTAGAGTCTGAACTTTTTTTTTTTTTTTTTTTTTTTTGAGACAGAGTCTCACTCTGTCGCCCAGGCTTGAGTGCAGTGGCACGATCTTGGCTCACTGCAACCTCCACCTCTCAGGTTCAACCGCTTCTCCTGCCTCAGCCTCCTGAGTAGCTGGGATGCACGCCACCACGCCAGGCTTTTTTTTGTGTGTGTGTGTGTGTATTTTTAGTAGAGATGGGGTTTCACTGTGTTAGCCAGGATGGTCTCCGTCTTCTAACCTCAGGATCTGTCCACCTCAGCCTCTCAAAGTGCTGGGATTACAGGCATGAGCCACTGTGCCTGGCCCTGAACTTTCTTGAAGATAGTCTAAGTGATTGGGATCAAAATGTTGGTGAAAGTATAGACAATGAAGGCAATTTTGATAAAGTCTCAGAGGAAAATTAGGAATAAAAAAATGGAAAATGGAGAAAAGGCCAATTTGATTAAATTATGTTTGTGTCCCATGCTTTGTGGAAGACAGAATTTAAGAGTGATGAAGCAGGATATTTGTTGCAAAAAATCTAAGCAAAGTGTTGAGGGTACAGTGTGGCATCTCTTGACTGCTTATACTAAAAAGCAAGAAGAGACAAACAAATTAACCATAAAGTTTATAACTAGAAGAGAAGCAGAACTTGGAGATCTCAAAAATTCTTAGGCTGGCTGTGCTTGTAAAGAATAAAAAGGCAGCCAGGTGAGGTGGCTCATGCCTGTAATCCCAGCACTTTGAGAGGCTGAGGCAGGCGGATCACAAGGTCAGGAGATCAAGACCATCCTGGATAACACGGTGAAACCCCGTCTCTACTAAAAATACAAAAAATTAGCCGGGTGTGGTGGTAGGCACCTGTAGTCCCAGCTACTGGGGAGGCTGAGGCAGAAGAATGGCGTGAACCCGGGAGGCGGAGCTTGCAGCAAGCCGAGATCGTGCCACTGCACTCCAGCCTGGGCAACAGAGTGAGACTCCATCTCAAATAATAATAATAATAATAATAACAGTAAATAAAAAGGCATGGTCAAGAGAGAATGCCAAGAAACTGGCAAAATAAACATCTGATAAGGAGATTAGCATGGGTATAAGGAAGCCAGATACTGTTCACAAGACAATGAAAGAATGATGTCAAAGTCATTTCAGAGATCTTCAAGATTGCCACTTTCATCACAGGACAAGAGTGTCGGGAGCTTGAGGACAAAAAGTTTCAAGGAGGGACCCAAGCAGGGCACCCCTGGGACCTTGGGGTTCACTGCTTCACTGCCTAGTGCTGCCATAAATCTCTGCTTCCTGAATTCTGCTACAGTGCTCTTTGTCCATTCTAGCTGTGGTTTGACCAGGCCCAAGTGTAGCTCAGGCCAAAGTGCCAAAAGGTACTGGGGTAAACTTTGGCAGTCATCACATGGTGTTAACTGTGCAGGCACATAGAGTGCCTGAACTGCAGAGGTACAGCTGAGTTCATCTGGATTTCGAAGGATGCCTCAGAGAGCCTTGTTCCCCAGGGAGAGAACTACCACAAGGGCAGGGTTGCTGCACGGAGTCCCCATCAGGGCAATGCTGAGTGGAGCCATGGAGGCAGAGCCACCCCAGAGACCCCAGAATGGGGCAGCCATTAGAGTGCAACAGCAGCCAGAGAGAGATGCAGGTACCTGACTCTAAGGCATGGAGGCTGCACCCAGCATCGCCATGGAACAGGGCTTCTTGGGGCCTTTGGGGACCAACATTGTCTTAGTATGTCTAGAAGGCAGGGAATAAAGTCAAAGAAGGTTATGCTTAAGATTTAATGTTGACCTCATTGGGTTGTGGATTACTCCATGACCTATTATCCCTTTCTTCTTTTCTATTTTCTCTTCTTTGGAAGGGGAATGTCTATCCTATGCTTCTACAACCATTGTATTTTGGAAGCACATAACTTGCTTAATTTCATAGGTCCACAGATGAAGACTAATTTGCTTCAATGATTGTACCTTGAGTGTCATCCATATCTTATTTAGATGATATTTAGATGAGACTTCAGGGCTTAGGTTTTAAAGTTAAAGTGAGAACAGTTAAGACTTTTGGGGCTATGGGATGAAATGAAGCTATTTTTTGTGTGAAAAGAACATGAGTTTTAGGGTGCTGGGGTGGAATGCTATGGTTCGAATATTTGTGTTCCCTTCAAAATTCATGTTCAAACTTAATTCCAATATGTTAAGAGGTTGGGTCTTTGAAAGGTGATTAAGTCATAAGGATTGTTTATTAGTCAATTTTCATGCTGCTGAGAAAAACATACCCAAAACTGGGTCATTTATGAAGAAAAAGAGGTTTAGTGAATTCACCTCACAGTTCCATGTGGCTGGGGAGGCCTCACAATCATGGTGGAAGGGAAAAGGCACATCTTACATGGCGGCAGACAAGAGAGAATGAGAGCCAAGTGAAAGGATAAACCCCTTATAAAAACATCAGATCTCATGAGGCTTATTCACTACCCTGAGAACAGTAAAGAAACTGCCACCAAGATTCAATTATCTCCCACTGGGTCCCTCCCACAACACATGGGAATTATGAGAGCCACAATTCCAGATGAACTTTGGATGGGGAGACAGCCAAACCATATTAAGTGGACCCCTCATGAATGAGATTAACAAGCTTAGAAAGAGGTTGAAGAAAGACTCCCAACCTCCCCCTTATTCCCTTCCATTTCTTCTGCCATGTAAGGATACAGTGAGAAAGCACCATCCTGGAAGCAGAGAGCAAATTTGCCAGATACTGAATTTGCTGGCGCCTAGATCTTGAACTTCCCCAGTATCCAGAATTGTGATAAGTAAATTTATGTTGTTTATAAATTACAAAGGATAAGGTATTTTGTTACAGAAGCAAGAATGATGTAAAAGAACAGGCTAAGGATAGAGACTTTATTTTGGCTTCTAAAATGGAACTCTCTCCTTCACATTTCACACAAAATATTCAGAAAATAATTCTTATTTACTAATTATGGTAAAATAAGCACATTGTCTTTATCGGTGTTATAAGCATGCATGGTTTCTAAAAGATCATTGGCGTGAAAAGGGGAAAATAATTCAGCTCCCAGTCTAAGGAGTGGGGGAAAGACACAATTCTGTTTTATTAACCATTAAGTTCAGTCAGCATTATTGTTCAAGTACCATGAAGTTTTTATTAGTAGGTGTTGGTGCTCAACCTCTTTTAGCTCCTACTTTGTCTTAAAGGAAAAGATTATAGATTTGTTCTAAAAGATATTAAACTTCTTTAGGGATTATCCTAATATGAAGCTACTATAAAGTAACTGTTAACTACCTTGTTGGCCAAAGATTTTCAATGTCATTTGTTCAGAGAAGTCATCTTCAACTGGAGGTGATTTTGCACCAACGTTCCCATGCAGCCTAAGGGCATTTGAAAATGTCTAGAGACACTTTGGGCTATCCTATCTTGTGAGAAGGGGATGCTACTAGCATCTCATCAGCAGAAGCCAAGGATAAGACTGAATGTCCTACCATGATGGCCTATCCCCTTACAACAAAAATTTATCTGACCCCAAATGCTAGTAGAGCCAAAGTTATGAAATCCTGGATTAGATGCATTATAGTCCTTCATCTCATAATATTAATACGCTTATATTCATTTAAAGGGCAGAACAGAAAGGTGGTTAGAGGTGAATAGAGAGGAATAGAAAGTCAGAAAGGGTATTTCGTGGCATACTGGAAAAGGAAGGTATTGGTTCTTAATGCAGGCATTGCCCACAAGGAGATTGATGGAACTTTTTTCCTTGTTATTAATAGATGGTATAAGGGAAGTCGAACAAAAATATTCTGCTCAAAAAGTTCTCCACAATTGGTATTTTGTTATATTTCAATCTATAATATTACTATTATGGATTAAGGTGTATCACCCCAAATTCATATGTTGACGTCCTAACCCCCAGCACCTCATAAAGTATCATTAGGTGGAGATAGGCTCTTCACAGATGTAACCAAGTTAATAAGAGGTCATTAAGGTGGGCCCCAATCCAATATGACTTCCCCTTATAAACAGGGGAAATTTGTACCAACACACATAGAAGGAAAACAATGTGCAGAGACCCAGAGAAAATAGAAAAGACAGATTTTGAAGCCAAGAAAAGAAGCCTTTAACAGATCCTTCTTTCAACAGCCCCCAGCACATTCTGCCAATGTTTTGAATTTGAGCATCTAGGCACCAGATCTGTGAGATAATTAATTTTTTTTAAGCCACCCAATTTTTGGCGCTTTGTTACTGCAGCTGTAGCAAATCAAGTCAATTATCAAGGCAATCTTTCACATGAAAGACTTTCAACTTCAGGATTCTTTGGTTAAAAGATGAATATTCTTGAATGGGGAGCATATGCCATTATTGGTCATTAATACCTTTGTGAAATATAGCCTGTTTGATTGCTTTTAATGTGGTTACTAACTGGAAGGGAATAAATAATATTTGACTACTAGAAGAAAGAGGTACTTTCTGGACATGTTAAGGGAAGAGATCAGACCTAGCAAGAGAAATACCAGCAAGAGAAAGCTGAGCTGGAGAAGATGGCCCGGGGAATGTGATGAGAGGTAGTGGTAAAGCAAAACTGGGTGCATTTCAGATGAATTTCCCCTGCAGAAGCAGAGATGAAAAGGGAAGAGCATGCACTCCAGAGTTAAACTTGAATTTATGTCCTTGTTTGGCCACATGTTAAATTTGTAAATATACATTAAGTTTCTTAACCCTTCTGATTTTCAAGTTAAATGGAAATAATGGTCTCTGGTGTAGGGCAGCCTCTCCATTAGCCACAGTGGCTCGGGTTTGTGGGAATTTCAGGAGCCAATGAAAATATTGTAATTTCTTTTAAAATCAGGAGAAAGCAAAACTAAATATTTAGGTGAAATGATGTTTTAATATATATTAAAATATTTGTCTTCATACAATATAATCAGAAAACAAAAATTAAGATTTTTTTATGGAGGAAGTAAAGTTATAATGGGGCCATAATTTGAGACTGGGAAACAAGGTTAGATAAGATACTATGCCAACCACTTGGTACATACTGGGGATAGATCTTGAGTATCCTTTCTTCCTAATCTCTATATAGTTTGCATGTATTTTGTATCTGCTCAGGTTTTCAATGTTAAGGTTATTATGTGTCAGGCACTATTACTATTGTATGCGGCTTTCATGCATGGACTCCTTCAAATCTCACAATACCTCTATAAGAGGATATTAACATCTTTCCTTTTTTGCAGATTAGAAAACTGAAATGTGGAGAATTTAAGTAACTTTCCCAGGTTCACACAGTTAGTGGCAAGGCTAGACTTTGAAGTAGGAAATTGAAAGCCCTTAACTGTTAGGCAAATCTTCCTCTCCAGTGATGCTTGTTTTACCTCCCCTCAAAGTCCTGCTGGAATTTTTCTGTTGAAAATGTTTCATTGGCCAGATTCAGATTTTAGTCTCACATGCAGGTGCTGCTGGTGTATATAGATTACTTCTGCTTAAATTATTTACACTTATTCGTAACTCAGACCTTGTTAAACAATAATGGAAAGGCCATAGAACAAAACTGCCATGCATACATGATCTGGAGTCATTTTTATACTATAAACACATAATATGATACACCATCTGCATTGCATCACTCTTCTGATCTGGTTATTGATAACATCACCAAGACCTGATCCATTACTGCATGCATTAGCAAGACCATGTTGGCCATATGGCTTACTGCAACATCTGGATTGTTCTATCATGGGATCAACTATGAGGCCAAACAGCAGTATCACAAATCAGACATTACCGTATGTAAAATGTTTTCTGTGCCAAAGAATTCCATTTTTTTTCCAGATGTGTCATCGAGGAACTCCAAGAACTGAATTTTACAGTAAGTTATGAGTTTAAAATTGGATTCCCTAAATTAAAATTTCCTAGTTTTTAGTCCAAATTCCAGGATAACGAAGTGCATTAATATCTGTTGGCTTGCGGGATTTTTTTTTTTTTTTTTTTTTTTTTGAGACAGAGTCTCGCTCTATTGCCCAGGCTGGAGTGCAATGGTGCGATCTTGGCTCACTGCAACCTCCACCTCCTGGGTTCAAGTGATTCTACTGCCTCAGCCTCCTGAGTAGCTGGGATTACAGGCACCCACAACCATGCCCGACTAATTTTTGTATTTTTAGTTGGGATGAGGTTTCACAGTGTTGGCCAGGTGGCTTGCATTCTTATGGAATAAGCAACATTTCCAATTGAGTTCTGTTCAGATTTAAACCTGACCACGGTTAGTTTTAAGACCATGGAGTTATTATTTAATTGTTAAGAATATCTAAAGTTTATCATATGCAAGACTGTACGCTAAGAAATTCTAATGGTGATTAAGAAACATAAGAGAAGCCATTAAGTCACGTAAGAGAAAAATCAAAATGTGGGTAATTAACTCATGTGGTAAATTGGGCCACAAACTAAGATAGGTAATTCTCCCAAACTCAGGACTCCTAAATTGGCAGCATTTGGATTTGAACCCAGGTAGATGATAATTCAGATTTCTTGATAATTCAAATCCCATATGCTTAAACACTAAAGATCATATGGCTTATAAAGCACCTACAGGCTTCCTTTTCTTCTTTCTCCCTCTTTTTCTTCCTCTTGGTTCTTCTTCTCCTTCTACTTCATAGAAAATAAATTAAAATTATGAAGTCTTAATATGATGTCATTAAAAGAAATAAGCGTGCTTTATTTTGGGAGTGAGAATAATAATTGAGACAAGCAACTGAAGGAGGAGAGACTATAATTTCAGATAGACCTGGCTTAAAAGGTTAGTGACTAAAATAAATTAAATACTAATTATTTTTGGTTTAGGAATTGTTTGGAAGCTTCAGGTGAGGTTGCCAACCATAGACCTGTGAAATCTAGCAATATCTGAGCTAATCATTTGTCCATTTCTCTTTAAGCTGTAACTTTTAATATCTATGTGTGTAGATTCTTACATATAACCTCCTTTGTGGAGGGATAATCACATCACATCAAAATATTCATTTATTCCTAAGCATTCCTCATTAAAGACAAAGTGAAGAAAAATACGATGTGACCAGGAGATGATGACATAAAAGTGTCACCTTCAAATTTAAAAAAATGAGGGTAGGGTGTATGAGTAACTTCCATAGGAAAGCGATCATGAAAGAGAGGAACTCATCTACATATAAACTGCACTAATTTATATATATATATATTTTTTTGTTTTGTTTTATTATACTTTAAGTTCTAGGGTACATGTGCATAACGTGCAGGTTTGTTACATATGTTTACTTGTGCCATGTTGGTGTGCTGCACCCATCAACTCGTCAGCACCCATTAATTCATCATTTATATCAGGTATAACTCCCAATGCAATCCCTCCCCCC
>NW_016825936.1:1845908-1874936 GCF_001698545.2 Rhinopithecus bieti
CTGAATGGGCAAAAACTGGAAAAATTCCCTTTGAAAACTGGCACAAGACAGGGATGCCCTCTCTCACCACTCCTATTCAACATAGTGTTGGAAGTTCTGGCCAGGGCAATCAGGCAAGAGAAAGAAATAAAGGGTATCCAGTTAGGAAAAGCAGAAGTCAAATTGTCCCTGTTTGCAGATGACATGATTGTATATTTAGAAAACCCCATCGTCTCAGCCCAAAATCTCCTTAAGCTGATAAGCAACTTCAGCAAAGTCTCAGGATACTAATTAATATTTTTAATGTATTTGAAAAACTGGCTCATGTCATTCACATGATGATCTTGTTTGAGGTTGCAACAGAAACACACCCCAACTGTGGGCTACCTTCTCTCTATCTCCCAGCTGCTCTCCTGGAAGGAGACTAGCTCAATACATTCCACAATGACATAACTTATAACAAGCATAGCATGATTTATAATAAAATATAGCAAGCAAATCATAAGAAGAACTGGAGGAATCTATGCCTCCTCTCCCCCAGCCAGTACTCATAATGACAACGGCAAATATAATGCTGTGAATTCAAAAGTGAGAAAATAAAGCTTTCAGAACTGTAAATGCTTATTTGCAGTACACTTTCTGCTTTTACACGATATAATTTCTTTTTCTCCAAACGAGATGAAAAACAGAATGAAGTTTTTCAGCATGATTCACATAGCATTTGCGAGATTGAACTTGTCAATATGGATTTACAAAATTCACAAAATGTTCTGACACTCATTGTTGGACTATTCTGCCAGCATGATCATGAATTTTTTAAGAAGAAAACAATCCTTTGCATTTTCGCTGCTCTTCAACTGCCATGCTGGCCTTTGATTATTGCCTTACACACATAATGAAGATTAAAAATGGGAAATGCCCCAGTAGTATGCTTTGATTAGAAAGTTCACACAGTATTGCAATATATAATCTGAGAGGAGAGAAAAAGAGCCAAGGATCGGAGCTATTTATTTCTACACAATTTTAAATCAGGAGAAATCTAGGTATAATTGACCTAAAATATAGCCATGCATAATTTTGTATTAAAGAAGCAAGATTAAAACCCATGCAGGACACAAGCAAATCTCTCAGTATATAACAATATTTTCTTTAAAAAATAGAAAAATATATTTGATTAGAATAAAAATATTTCCTCTCTTGAATAAGTAATGACGGAATCATTCAGGATAATCATCCACAATACTCGGTTCTTCTTTTTTTTTCAAGTACATTTTTCCATATTACAAAAGCCCTATTAATTTTATGAGACAAAATATGTTTTCACGTTGATCATCAGTAGCCACATTTTCCAATTATATGGATAATGAGTTCAGGAGCAATGACCCAGAAAATGGACAGAAGACCCTGTTCCAAACTAATGTTAACAGTATTTTGGTATTTTGAGAAAGAAAATAAAAGATTCTGGATCTAATGATGATAGATTTTTGCTGTTAATCAGATCGCCTCAAAATGGAGTTCAGCAGGTGGAAATAATTACCCGTTAATTGTCTCCTGTTTATTACTCTTTGGAGATATAAATCCAGCTACTGCACTCATTTTACAGTATTTACTAAAAAGCTAAAAACAAATAAATCAGAAACACAGATGTTGTGGTAACAATATTTGTGTTTGCTTTCTGAGACAACACAAACAGAATAAAATAACAATTTTCCCTTTGAAATAAAATATTGGTTAGCAGGTGCATGAATTTGCCTTTAATAAAATATTTTCTTTTATTTTATTATCTTTAAGTAGCTGACATGAAACAGAGAGAGGACTCCTCATCAGGAAAAAAATGTTGTTATGATCCCTGATTAAAGGGCAATGGCTCCCTTTAAAGTTTCGATTTGATGAGAAGCCTATACCTTAGAAATATAACTTTATTTGCAATGTCTAACTCTATTATTTAGAACAAAAACACTCTTACCATATGAATATGTCATTTAGATACTTGAGTATTTTGTGTATCAGATAAAAATCCCAACTCTGGAATTTACTATCTGCGCGCTGTGTTCTCATGTATAATAATAGCAATTCCTAAGGTTATAAAGCATTAATGCATTTAAAGTCCTAAGATAATCCTTGATACTTAATAAATCTTTAATAAAAACTTTTCTTTGTGCTACTATTATTATTATTTACTAATACTATAATAGTTTCAGGTAATAATCTTACTGTTGTAAAATTGGCTTATTAGCTGAATCCTTAATCTTTTCTGAAGAATTAACATTTTCTTAGAATCTGACACTCAACTAAGATACAGAGATATATGTATATACATAAAAGAACAGTGATGAAGTTTTCCTTTTTATCTTATGTATAACCATGACCTATTTCTCACTGGAATACATATAGTGTATATTATCTCCAATATTTAGTAGGATTGTTTACTTCATCAGGAACAAGTTTATGTCACAAATGCCTTAGCTAAAACTCGACACACGAGCACGCAGAAAAAATACCGAGGGTATCATCAGATTTCTGTAGTACAAATAATGGAAAGAAGTGAGATTTTTGTCTTCATTTTATGCTTTCACCTGTAACTGACATTGTGTGTGTGTGTGTGCGTGTGTGTGTGTGTTTGTGTCTATCTGTGTGTAAAATGATCAATGGTTGATGTTTGTGGTGGCTAAAAGTTTCAGGGAAAATATATGAAAGGAGTAAAAAGCTTCTCTTTAGCTTTTTAAAGAATTTCTTACTTTTTTCAGCAAAACAAACATTAAATCAATTTATCACATCTACCACCGAAACCATTATCTCTACACATCTTCAGCAGTTATTAAATGTTACTATATGATGATACCAAATCTAAAATAACGCATTTTAATAATAATAAACAGTATAAAATTAGTAATATAAAAGATCTACATTTGTATCTAAATTTTTAGCATCAACATCATAAAAACCTGAAATTCACCTTGATATTGACCAGATATTTCTTACAAGATTAGAGGAACAAATAATAATAAATTTCAGGGAAATTTATGCCACATCCTCTATAATTAACCATTTTCTTTTTTAAAATTTGAAACAATTCATTTTTCTATTTGGGATTAAAGTGTAAGATCAAAGATTTGATATCAGTAGGAAAACCTGTATATAACTTGATTTATATATTGATCATTTTTGAGCCTGCTGCTCCGATCTATTCTGGGTGCTTGCTGGTTGAAGTAGACATTTATTCTCCTGGTTGTTCTCAATCAGCAATCTCCTGTGTTGGATTTTGTTCCCTGGATAACTTCTCTTCTCATTTCTTAGCGTGATTTCACTTTGCAGAATCAGAACCTCTAGCAACTTTCTAAGAAAGGGCACATTGGAGTAAAACTTTAAAATATGCTTTATGTCTAAAAATGTTTTGATGCTAATATAATTTATTCACAGTTTAGCCAGGTATATTATCTCCCCACTGAATTTTAAAGGAATTCAATTACTACTTTCTGGCTTCCAGTCTTTTTATTGAGAAACTGGATGCCATTCTGAAATGCACTGCTTTTTATGAAACTTATTCCTAATCCTTTTCCCACACTTGAAGCTCCTAGTATCAGTTTAAAAGTAAATATTCATATTCTCACATTTTACAATATGCCTCTATGAGGAAGCTTCTTTTTTCATTGTATTAGGAACTTGGTGGATCTTTACAATTTAGAGACTTGTGTAATTCAGTTCTTGGAAATTACTTGTATGACTCATTAAAATAAGTTCCTTTTAGTGAAACACTGGACTTTCCTCATAGATCCTTCCATTATCAGACTTGTCTTCTATTGCCTCTGCCTTTTGTATTAGTTTATTTATGGGGAACTTTTTTATTAATAAGGATACAATTCATTCGTAAAGACCACAAAATAAATTTTTTTTCTTTCTTTCTTTATTTTTGAGACAGAGTCCGGCTCTGGACTCAAGTGATCCTTCTGCAACCCTACCTCAGCCTCCCAAAGTTCTGGGATTACAGGCCTGAGCCACCACACAGGGGTGAGTTCTTTGAATAGCACTGTTTTTAAGGGCATTGATCATATATTTTTATAAAGCTTTCTTCTACTCTCGCTGTTGTTTCTGATTTTTTTTTTCTATTTGTATCTCTGTCATTTTGTAGGCTTTCTTCAGTTGACTATATTTAAGAGAGATTCACTAAAAGGTGATTTGATATTTGTGTGAAAGCATTTTCACTTCCTTGCAAGGTGATACACTTATCAGTTGCATTCTTTGCAAATCTCCCACAAGTTTGGCAAATGCCAAACTTTTTTTTTTATTTCAGTCTTTTTTTGGGAGGTGGGTGGCGCTTTCCGTTTTTCCAGAAGGAAGTTCTTCAGTCATCTGCCTGTAGGTATCTGAGTGAGAGCAAACATTGTTTGGAGTAGCTCATCATTCAGGCTATTGAAAAATTCAATTCCCCTTCTTTCTGGTTCTAATCTCTGCTTTATTGTGTCAGCTATTCTCAAGTTCCCATTCCTCCAGGTTTTATTTTTCTACAAAGCAACAACAACAACAACAACAACAAAAACTTCTGGTATCCTCCAAAGGTGGGCAAGAGGTGGCCACCTAGCTTTAGGAGTCTTTGTGTGGTAGGGAGAGTTGAGGGATAAATCTTTACACAGCTTTGAACTCATTCCCATGTTTTCAGGGCTGTGAATCATTTTTACATTTACTGTTCTGAGTTCTCCAAATTTACAGCCTTTCCATTATTTTTCAGGAAGAAGCAACATGCTTCTGCACAAACTTTGATTTCAATTTCTTCTTCTCTATTAAGTCACATAGCATTCTTACATCTGATTTCCATCCTCACAAAATTATTGATGTGTCTCATTTGCTGTTGTCACATTTTCTATTCTCTTTTGGTTTATATGTTTATGTATCTAAAATTTTATTTTTTTTTTGTAATTTAGGGGAGTTTCTTACAGGAGCCAACATAAGCAGCTGTGTTGAATCTGTCATATTTTATTCCTGTCTTAAAATATTGGTCTTCACGAAATTTAAGAAACACACACATACAGAAATTCTAATAGCATCTTTCATAATGTTTCTGCACCAGGAAAGGGCAGATTAATGTCCTGATTTGGGGTCAAGACAAACGATCCTAATAAAATGACTGCCCTTAAGACACTCTAGTAGCACTATTTAAAGGTGGCATACAAAGGGCAGGATTACTGCTGATTAAACCTTTGACAAAATCAAATTATAATTCTGAGCTTCAGAGTGTCTGGATTAAAATCCAAAAGAAGCAGCTAAACCAATTTGCTATGAGTGTTTCTATGAGCATTGGAGTGTTTGCCTGTGACGTCTCAGCTTTCACGCATACCTAGTTTGTGAATTTGGGGCTGCATAAACAGGTGTCATGTCAATTGCTTCATTTGTAAAATAAATACTGTTAATGTGATAACTACTTATAGGGGTGTTTTGGGGATTAAATGAAATAAGGCATAGAAAGCATTTAGCATGGGGATAGAACATCATAATGAGCTCAGTAAACTCTGGCTGACCTACTCATATTCATAAATTCTAGTTTTCTGCTCTTGCTTGAATGTCCGCACACAACACCCCTACTCAATCTGTATAACTCTGAACATCGCATAACTAAGTCCTGCTCTTCCCAGACAGTGAGGATCACATAACCTGTGATTTTCTCATGTTGTGCTGAGGGTTCCGTTACACAAGGCAAAACTTTGTAACTGACGCTTACTTTTCAACTTTGTATTTGTTTTACTTCTTATAATTAGATATCTATTTTCTTATTATATTGATGTTTAATTCAAATTCGAGTATGACTTTTACTTATGCCACTTTTAGTTCATTTGTAAACACATAAATATGGTAAACACATAAAATCCTACCTATGCTTTGAAATATCTCTGTGATACTTTCTCTTCCATGGATCCTTGCTGTAAGTACAACCAATCTTTTTTCTTTTGAACTCCTACCAAATTTATTTCCATTTTTTTGATTTTAACATATGTATCATAATATTGACTAAAGGTTCAATTTAATGATTTTTTAGTGACTTCAAAGAGTTGCACAAGCAATACTGCAATTCAGTTTCAGAACATTTCTGCTACTCCAATACATAGCCCCTACTCCTGTCCTCCCTGCCCCTAGGCCTTAGGTAACCACCAATTTTCTTTCTTTCTCTAAAGATTTGCCTTCTCTGGATGTTTTACATAAATTGATTTACATACTATATGGTATTTTATGACTGAATTTCTTCAGTTATATAATACTTTTGCTGTTGATCCATGTAGAAGCAGGTATCAGTCAATATACCCTATTATTTTGATTACTGACCAACTCCATTGTGTGGCTATATCACGTTGTTCTTGTCCATTCACTGATTGATGGATTTTGGCTGTTTCCACTTTTTTGCAGAATATGAATAATGCCTCTTTGTGTGGATCTATGTTTTAGTTTTATTAGGAGAATGCCTATGAATCCAAAGAAAACTTTGTATATTTCTTCTCTGTACCATGTATTATGCTCTATTTTAGAATGATTATTTTGGGTCTGTCTCTACCTATCCAGTCCCCTGAAAATGGCTGTTGTATGATGTCATGTTCTCCTCCACTTTTAAAATGATGTGTCTTTTTTTCTTACCTGTCCCCAACATGTAATTATAATTTCTTCTTGAGTGATTGAAGTATCTTTATCTTCAGCCTCCCTTTTGTAGTCTGGTTTTGGAGAATACTTGTTTAGATATTAAATAAAACCTACAATTTTGGCTGTTAGAATATTCATATTGTGTTTTATAGAGGCTTTCTGCAATCATGATTTTAAAAGGATCGTGATCTTTAGGAAGTAGATAATATATTAGGCCTAAAATAAAATGTTTAAAAAGTTTCTTTAAGAAATAAACTTTGAAACCATTCATATTTTTTTTTTTCCATTTCATCTTACACTGTAATTAACAAAAGGTTCTCAGGAAGCAAAATGAATTAAGAGACATCTACTTAGACCGTCTCGTGTGTGGTAAAGTGAAAAACTGTTTCTTTAATCTGTTACTTTTTATTTTTTATTTTTTTCATTTTAATATTTAAAAACAGTGCCTAAAGCAACCTTCTTTAAAGTGGTAATAGTTTTAAACTCAGCAGTTGTTCTTGCCTTTTTCCTTATACAAAGCTAGAAGAAAAGTTATTTTTAACTGCAATTGTGTGCAAATTTGATGTTGGTGGACTTGGTGGAAACATTCATTGTGTAAAAATAAAGCATACCTGGGTGGGATATTAGAAAGGTTGTAATTTCATCTTTAGTTTCCCACTTGCAATTTATGACTTCACGAACCTCAATGGAAATTACAGCTTGAAGCCCTTATGGTGCACTTTATTGTCTATTCTTAAAGCTTGAGGAGGTAAGAGAGAGCTAAATTCATGGCTAGAAACCCACATTTGTTCAATTGATGCTGAAAAAATAAAATTTCTAAGTACACAATTTACTAAAAGAACCTAATAGGATTCCTCCATTTTGTTTTATGTGTTTTTTTTTTTGTTTTGTTTTGTTTTTTTTTTTTTGGCTTTTTNATTTACAGCCTTTCCATTATTTTTCAGGAAGAAGCAACATGCTTCTGCACAAACTTTGATTTCAATTTCTTCTTCTCTATTAAGTCACATAGCATTCTTACATCTGATTTCCATCCTCACAAAATTATTGATGTGTCTCATTTGCTGTTGTCACATTTTCTATTCTCTTTTGGTTTATATGTTTATGTATCTAAAATTTTATTTTTTTTTTGTAATTTAGGGGAGTTTCTTACAGGAGCCAACATAAGCAGCTGTGTTGAATCTGTCATATTTTATTCCTGTCTTAAAATATTGGTCTTCACGAAATTTAAGAAACACACACATACAGAAATTCTAATAGCATCTTTCATAATGTTTCTGCACCAGGAAAGGGCAGATTAATGTCCTGATTTGGGGGTCAAGACAAACGATCCTAATAAAAATGACTGCCCTTAAGACACTCTAGTAGCACTATTTAAAGGTGGCATACAAAGGGCAGGATTACTGCTGATTAAACCTTTGACAAAAATCAAATTATAATTCTGAGCTTCAGAGTGTCTGGATTAAAATCCAAAAGAAGCAGCTAAACCAATTTGCTATGAGTGTTTCTATGAGCATTGGAGTGTTTGCCTGTGACGTCTCAGCTTTCACGCATACCTAGTTTGTGAATTTGGGGGCTGCATAAACAGGTGTCATGTCAGTTGCTTCATTTGTAAAATAAATACTGTTAATGTGATAACTACTTATAGGGGTGTTTTGGGGATTAAATGAAATAAGGCATAGAAAGCATTTAGCATGGGGATAGAACATCATAATGAGCTCAGTAAACTCTGGCTGACCTACTCATATTCATAAATTCTAGTTTTTCTGCTCTTGCTTGAATGTCCGCACACAACACCCCTACTCAATCTGTATAACTCTGAACATCGCATAACTAAGTCCTGCTCTTCCCAGACAGTGAGGATCACATAACCTGTGATTTTCTCATGTTGTGCTGAGGGTTCCGTTACACAAGGCAAAACTTTGTAACTGACGCTTACTTTTCAACTTTGTATTTGTTTTACTTCTTATAATTAGATATCTATTTTTCTTATTATATTGATGTTTAATTCAAATTCGAGTATGACTTTTACTTATGCCACTTTTAGTTCATTTGTAAACACATAAATATGGTAAACACATAAAATCCTACCTATGCTTTGAAATATCTCTGTGATACTTTCTCTTCCATGGATCCTTGCTGTAAGTACAACCAATCTTTTTTCTTTTGAACTCCTACCAAATTTATTTCCATTTTTTTGATTTTAACATATGTATCATAATATTGACTAAAGGTTCAATTTAATGATTTTTTAGTGACTTCAAAGAGTTGCACAAGCAATACTGCAATTCAGTTTCAGAACATTTCTGCTACTCCAATAAATAGCCCCTACTCCTGTCCTCCCTGCCCCTAGGCCTTAGGTAACCACCAATTTTCTTTCTTTCTCTAAAGATTTGCCTTCTCTGGATGTTTTACATAAATTGATTTACATACTATATGGTATTTTATGACTGAATTTCTTCAGTTATATAATACTTTTGCTGTTGATCCATGTAGAAGCAGGTATCAGTCAATATACCCTATTATTTTGATTACTGACCAACTCCATTGTGTGGCTATATCACGTTGTTCTTGTCCATTCACTGATTGATGGATTTTGGCTGTTTCCACTTTTTTGCAGAATATGAATAATGCCTCTTTGTGTGGATCTATGTTTTAGTTTTTATTAGGAGAATGCCTATGAATCCAAAGAAAACTTTGTATATTTCTTCTCTGTACCATGTATTATGCTCTATTTTAGAATGATTATTTTTGGGTCTGTCTCTACCTATCCAGTCCCCTGAAAATGGCTGTTGTATGATGTCATGTTCTCCTCCACTTTTTAAAATGATGTGTCTTTTTTTCTTACCTGTCCCCAACATGTAATTATAATTTCTTCTTGAGTGATTGAAGTATCTTTATCTTCAGCCTCCCTTTTGTAGTCTGGTTTTGGAGAATACTTGTTTAGATATTAAATAAAACCTACAATTTTGGCTGTTAGAATATTCATATTGTGTTTTATAGAGGCTTTCTGCAATCATGATTTTAAAAGGATCGTGATCTTTAGGAAGTAGATAATATATTAGGCCTAAAATAAAATGTTTAAAAAGTTTCTTTAAGAAATAAACTTTGAAACCATTCATATTTTTTTTTTTCCATTTCATCTTACACTGTAATTAACAAAAGGTTCTCAGGAAGCAAAATGAATTAAGAGACATCTACTTAGACCGTCTCGTGTGTGGTAAAGTGAAAAACTGTTTCTTTAATCTGTTACTTTTTATTTTTTATTTTTTTCATTTTAATATTTAAAAACAGTGCCTAAAGCAACCTTCTTTAAAGTGGTAATAGTTTTAAACTCAGCAGTTGTTCTTGCCTTTTCCTTATACAAAGCTAGAAGAAAAGTTATTTTAACTGCAATTGTGTGCAAATTTGATGTTGGTGGACTTGGTGGAAACATTCATTGTGTAAAATAAAGCATACCTGGGTGGGATATTAGAAAGGTTGTAATTTCATCTTTAGTTTCCCACTTGCAATTTATGACTTCACGAACCTCAATGGAAATTACAGCTTGAAGCCCTTATGGTGCACTTTATTGTCTATTCTTAAAGCTTGAGGAGGTAAGAGAGAGCTAAATTCATGGCTAGAAACCCACATTTGTTCAATTGATGCTGAAAAAATAAAATTTCTAAGTACACAATTTACTAAAAGAACCTAATAGGATTCCTCCATTTTGTTTTATGTGTTTTTTTTTTGTTTTGTTTTGTTTTTTTTTTTGGTCTTTTTTCCTTTTCAGTTTCTTCAATCTCAAGTTGAAATTAGAAAGAGTTCATTTTGATTTGCAGGGTGTATTACTTACAGAGAGAAGAGCAATGCATATTCTAATTTTTTAAACACCAAATTAGATACCCTAAAACTGGAACTGGTTTTACACCTTCCTGTAAAACGTTTTAATGAGTACAATTTGAGGAACAACTACTCATTAGAAAGAGATGGGAAAGCAATATTGGTCCAGAGTCATCCTGACACTTACAGGTGCTTCCCGTTTAACTCAAAGCTTTGGCACAATTTTTCAAATGGTAAAGCTATGTGAGAGCGTTATTACTTCATTTCATTCCTATTCAATGAAAAACAACTTTGTTTTGCTAAAGATAACTAAGGATACTCTGAGAAGTCTGAGACCTCAGGGTACATATCAGCTACCTATTGTATGAATCCCAATATAAAGTAGATATTATTTAGGCCAAGATCAGAAAATGAGTTCTTTGAAAAGTGAAAATTGCAGTGGATGCCACCATATAGAAGGTTCATGGATCTTTAAATGGCAGAAAATCTATATACTTTTCTGTATCTAAGTGTCTTAGGCTGCTTGGCTGCTGAAACAAATTATGATAGGTGGAATATCATAAAATCAACAGGACATTTATTTCCCATAGTCCTGGAGGCTGGAAAGTCCAACATCAAGGTGCTGGCAGAGTGCCTGTCTGGTTAGGACCTGCCTTCTGGTTCATAATCTCACACGATAAAAGGAATGAGTGGCCTCTCTTCTGAGGGCACTAATCCTTTTCATGAAGCTTCACTCTCATAACCTAATCACCTCTCAGAGACTCCAACTCCTAATACCATCACTTTGGGGAGTGGGTTTCAACATATGAATTTTGGAAAGACAGGCACATTTAGTCTATAGCAGTAAGCTTATCCAAGATTTGATTATAAATTAAGAGATATCTTTCTCATTTTTTCTCAGAGTGAAACCTAACTAGATCTTAAGAATTTCTCAAAAGTGTAATGTCATCAAGGATATGGCAATATGGACATGTACACACAGAAATTATGATAGTGTGAGTTGATATAATCTGTATGGAAAGTAATAGAGAAATTTTCATATTTGTATTAAGAATTTAAGTAATATTCTGGCAATATAGTCAAATAAATATTTAAAGTATGTTTATTATTAAAAGTTCTAACTAAAAATGTTTGTGGGCCATCCATGGTGGCTCATGGAGTCTCAGAACTCTGAGAGGCTGGGGCAGGAAGAACAAATTGCTTTCACCCAATAGTTTGAGATCAGCCTGGGCAACATAAAGAGACCTCTGTCTCTGTTAAATAATAATGAAAATAAAAATAAAATTATGTTTCTATGGTAATGTTTATTTTGAAAATAAAAGTAATTTAAATATTCCAAAGCAGAAATATGATTCCTAAGATACAGTGCATTTACTGAGGGTGTTATAATGACCCATCCACTATTAAAAAAAATTGTAAATGTGATATAATTGCATAGGAATTTCTTATAGAATTTTAGGTTAAAAAATAGGATATAACACTAGGCATACAGTAAAATTACAAGCTTATAGAATATGGATGAAGGAGAAATTGGCATAAATGAGAGCTGTGGTTTCATCATAGTGATTTGACTATTCTTCATTTATTTTATTTATCTACTATTTTTAATGAATTTCTCATAGCCATACACATTCATCTCATTAGCTGAACATAAAACAACCATATGTATTTATTCGATTTAAAGTTGACTTAAAACCTGCTCTATTGAATCATTCTTCTCTGCCCTTTGCTTAATTCTCACAAAGATCACATTGCTTTTCTGGTCACTGTCAGGATTTAAAAAGGCCAGTTCAATCTAATAACACAAGCATCAGTCTTTCATGCAGTTAAAAGTTCTTCCCCAACAGATAGTCCAGAAAAAGGCTCGGAAACCTGCTGTGGGGGTAGAAAAGAGATAAATCCTAAGATACTTCTTCAACTTATTCCTAGCTCCTTCTTTCCTGCTTACTGCACTGGCTGCCTAATTTTTCTCCAGAGATGGAGTGGGCGTAGGGAGGTTTAGTAAGCAGCTGAAAAGGTTTTTAGTTTTCCCATCATAAACCAGTTATATTCTTCAGAAGATATCCTCTGGATATAAGAAGCCCAAATACTTCATTTTTTTTCTTATTGGAAGACTTAGAGGTTCCTCATGTGATATTATGTTTGGGATCTTCTAAGTATCTTTCTCTGTAATGAGTCAAGCAATCTCTAATAGACAATTTATGATTATCTTCTTACTGAGCTTCTGCGTCTAAAGGTGCACACTTCCAGTATCTTTATATTGAAACTCTCTGGCTTCTGGAAGCAAGCTCTCTTGACCAAGTTATTCTGTAAGACAGGATAAGCCTGGGTGACCTCGATGGACACCCTGGAATCTCAAGAGGAGATTTCCCTTTTGGGCAGTGGAATTAAACCTTGTTCCTCATAAAATCCTTTCTACTTACTATGTGCCATTGTCTGAATATTTAAATCCCCTCAAAATCCATACATTGAAATTCTTACCCTAAGATGATGGTACTAGGAAATAGGACTTTTGGTAGCTGATTAGGCCATGGAGGCAGAGCCTCATGAATGGGAGTAGTGCCTTTGTAAAAGAGAGACCACTTGGTTCCTCTGACTCCAAGTGAGGTTAGAGTGAGGAGATGACTGTCTATGAGAGCCCTCATCAGACACAGAATATACTGATTTCATCTTGGACTTCCCAGGCTCCAGAACTGGCAGAAATACATTTCTGTTGTTTATAAGCCAAACAGTCTATGGTATTTTTTATAGCAGCCCAAATGGACTTAGACACCTTGCATGCAGACAGGCCTTCTTACTTTCTTTTTTTTTTTTTCTCTTTTTTTTTTTTTATTATTATACTTTAAGTTCTAGGGTACATATGCATAACGTGCAGGTTTGTTACATATGTATACTTGTGCCATGTTGGTGTGCTGCACCCATCAACTCGTCAGCACCCATTAATTCATCATTTATATCAGATATAACTCCCAATGCAATCCCTCCCATCTCCCCCCTCCCCATGATAGGCCCCAGTGTGTGATGTTCCCCTTCCCGAGTCCAAGTGATCTCATTGTTCAGTTCCCACCTATGAGTGAGAACATGCGGTGTTTGGTTTTCTGTTCTTGTGATAGTTTGCTAAGAATGATGGTTTCCAGCTGCATCCATGTCCCTACAAAGGACGCAAACTCATCCTTTTTTATGGCTGCATAGTATTCCATGGTGTATATGTGCCACATTTTCTTAATCCAGTCTGTCACAGATGGACATTTGGGTTGATTCCAAGTCTTTGCTATTGTGAATAGTGCCGCAATAAACATACGTGTGCATGTGTCTTTGTAGTAGAATAATTTATAATCCTTTGGGTATATACCCAGTAGTGGGATGGCTGGGTCATATGGTACATCTAGTTCTAGATCCTTGAGGAATTGCCATACTGTTTTCCATAATGGTTGAACTAGTTTACAATCCCACCAACAGTGTAAAAGTGTTCCTATTTCTCCACATCCTCTCCAACACCTGTTGTTTCCTGACTTTTTAATGATTGCCATTCTAACTGGTGTGAGATGGTATCTCATTGTGGTTTTGATTTGCATTTCTCTGATGGCGAGTGATGATGAGCATTTTTTCATGTGTCTGTTGGCTGTATGAATGTCTTCTTTTGAGAAATGTCTGTTCATATCCTTTGCCCACTTTTTGATGGGGTTGTTTGTTTTTTTCTTGTATATGTGTTTGAGTTCTGACAAAGGGCTAATATCCAGAATCTACAAGGCCTTCTTACTTTCAATACCCTCTTCAAAAATCTAGAGGAAATATGCCTTCTATGGTGTGACAGTTCAGCCCCTGTGACAGAGACATTGTGGCAAAGTTAAGAGTGCAGGAACTCTAATGAACGGTAACATGAAAGTTTGGCCAACCCAGTGGGGAGAAAGGAAGCAAGGGTGCACATTGCAGCAGGCAGCAGTTGGGCAGAAATGGCCAGGCCCTAGTACCTTGGGCATGCTCAGTCTTTTCTAGGAGCTGACCTGCGATAGCATATTCTTGGTTCAGATACAGTGTATTCCAAAGGTGGTTCCATTTGTCACTGGCAGGTAACCACACTCATAGCAGCTGAAGGAAAAATTCTTTCTTAAAGGGAGATCTGTGTGGTTCAACTCCATATCTGCTCCCATATGGGGAAGAATTGCTAGTACACAGAAAACTATCAAAAGAAATTGTTTCCCCAATTGTTCCTCCTGCCAAACTCCTTTCCTCTTATATACACAGAAGAACAGTGATAGACTTAGATGGGTTGGAAGGTTTTTTGGGGGGTCACCCTTAGTAAGTTCGTCATATATTATCTAACACCTTTCTTTTGAATATGTATGTTCTTCATACCATTTTAGCTTTGAGGGCCCAGCTGAAATTCTGAAACAGCTAAAAATTCCTATTAAAGACTCAGCTCAAAATTAAGCTCTACTGTGGAGTTCTTGACTTTTCTAGGCAGACTTTGATTTTTCAAACCTTGTGCTTGGCAGCTCAGTTCACAGTAGTGTCCTCACAGAGAGACATTTAATTTGGCCAATCCACCATGAACTTTCACACTGTCCTTTACTTGAATGGTTTAAGATTTTTACTTTAAGATGAGATCAGATTTTGATATGATTTGGCTGTGTCCCCACCCAAATCTCATCCTAAAATGTAATCCTCATAATCTTCACAGGTCAAGGGAAGAACCCAATGGGAGGTGATTGGATAATGGGATCATTTTTCTCCTTGCTGTTTTTGTGATAGTAGTGAGTTCTTACAAGATCTGATGGTTTCATAAGGGACTCTTCCTCCTTCATGCTACACACTCATCTCTCTCTTGCCTGCCACCGTGTAAGACATGCCTCTTCCCCTTCTGCCATGATTGAAAGTTTCCTGAGGCATCCCCAGCTCTGTGGAGTTGTGAGTCAATTAAATCTCTTTTCTTTATAAATTACCCAGTCTCGGGTATGTCTTTGTAGCAGTGTGAAAACTGACAGATACAGATTTACAAGACTGATTCACACTAACCAAGATCACAGAAATGTAATAGTATTACCTACGTGGTGTCACATTGGGTAAGGGGACGTGTGAGAAATGCTAGCTAGCTTCCCTGTAGTGTCTGCATCTATTAGTTCAAAGGAACGCCACCAGAGAAATGCAAACGTTTTTCCTAAATGTGGAATTAAAAAAGGAAATTATAATACATAGAAATATATTAAAAATATATAGTAGACAGGAGGATTGCATGAGCTCAGGACTTCAAGACTGCAGTGAGCTATGATTGCGATTGTGCCACTGCACTCCAGCCTGGGCAACAGAATGAGAGCTTGTCTCAAATAAATTATGTATAGTAAATACCATTCTCCATATGGGCTTCACAAAGACATTTGTCCTTCTCTGGACACATATCTGATCCTTTGCTTTGTCCCTTTCTTGAGATTTGCAATTTACTCTCAAAGTTTCAGTGGCAGATATGATCAACTGGTACTTGGAACAAATTCCTACATCCTCCTAATAGGCCTTTGTGAAATATGCTTTTCTCAAACTCCCTTGCAACTACTGTTCTGGATATGAATTAGGACCTGTAACTTAGGTACATTGATGAAAGCTGTAGAAAATTTAGTAAGAGATGGGGTCATCTTCCTGCTGCTTTCAGTGCTTTCATCTGGCAAGCAAGGTTATGGGGACACGGTATTTCTGCCAATGTCACCTGAGAGCATTGAATGATAGTTGTAAAAGGTGGTGGAGTTGACCTAGAAGTTCTAGGGATAGTGTGGCAACAGCACCTAACAGCATCTTCCCAATCTTGTTTCTAGTCCCTACATCAAATCTGGGCTGGCGGCAGCCTCCAATTGCCACAACTTCTAGAGACACTGAAGCAGCAGTTGCTCCCCAGGGAGTCAGCTCTGCTGTGTCCTCATAGTCTTTTCTGGAGGTCCAGACTAGAAGCCACTCATCATTACAGTTATTTCATAGTGTCTCAAATAGGATATTCTCTAATTATCTATACCTAAAAAGAACTCAGTATTGTTGTGTTGTTTGATTTTGTTTTTCACTGTTTCTGGATGCCTCGTCATTCACAGACGTCTACTGCATCAATGCACAACTTCTTTAGGAAAACCACGTATACTTCATTGTTCCTAGGATATCACAAATCTCAGTAAGTAAAATTAGTTGATATGAAGATTACCCACAATTAATTGCAAATTAAACCCCCAGGACTCAGGAACTTGGAAGCAGAAAGCAGTTTTTCGCTTGATTATTTGTATGAACAACAAAAGTATTCGTTTAAAAGTAAATTTTAATAGTACATAGCTGGTACAATGGCTTCCTATGTATTCTGGTCAGTACTTGGGAAGCCATTCTATCCCTAGAAAGTTGCTCCAAGTCATAGCATCACAATAAGAACAAGTTCGCTGAATTAATAACAAGTTTAACAGCAAAAGACTAAAATAACCTTATTCATTAACAGTATTTCTTTTCACTGTTAACCTTTCTAAAAAAGGAAAAAAAAAAAAAAAAAAAAAAAAGAAAGTTTCTGGAATAAACTTGTCCCTACTGTGTTTATCATTCTGCCTTAATATGAAGGCTTAATTATTTTGCGTACAACGTATCATTATCTGGGAGAAGAAGCTATCAATGTTTTTATCCCCGCTTAAAGCACATTCAGCTCTGTCTACTGCATCCCTGCATGTCCTCTTGCCCCAGTTCCATAGTTTGTTAGGTAAAAGGTGAGGCAATGGCAAAATCACTGTTTACAATGGAGCATTGCAATTTAACAATATTTCATCTGTTGTTGCTCCCTTTCCTTCTTTTCTCACTCTTAATTCCCTGGAGTCATTGATTATGAAATGAGCTAGACTCATTGGCAGACCCCAGGGAAATAGCAGAGGATTGTACTCTGAAATAGGAAAATTTACTGAAGAAATAAAATGTTTTCTCGTTTACATAGTAGGACATATAAGTGCTCATAAACAAACATTATATTATTTCCCTTGACATTTAACTTGACCACATTGGAGCCTATTGTGTTTTTATAGTGATCTTAATTAAAAATGAGGTACAGGAATGCCTATCTGGCTTTTCTATTATTAATTGGAAGAAAGAGGTCTGAACAGCTTTCCAAGATTTTTCGTAAAAAAAAAAATTTATATATATATATATACACACACACATATATATATACACACATATATATATATACACACATATATATAGTATATATATATACACACACACATATATAGTATATATATATATACACACACATATATATATACACACACACACACATATATATATATACACACACACATATATATATATATGTAAACAAATTTGAAACTGCCGTCTTACCTGTAACATTATTCAGGTTGCAATGTGGACCAGAGAGCTCTCTTTCCTAAGTATTGTTGCCATTGGTTTTCCATCTGTGGCTCTTTTTGTCTTTTTCCTCCAATTGTTATTCATCTTACTTTTTTAATTAAGATTTTTTTCATCGATTCAGACTCCAATAAATTGTATATTGATCTTCTACTCTGTGTCCTTGCTGAACTTGCTTATTGGTTCTTATAGTTTGTTGTAGATGTCTTAGGATTTTGTGCATTACAAGATCATGTCGCCTGTGAATATAAACAGTTTCACTTCTATCTTTTCAGTGGCTACTTTTACTTCTTGTACTTGCCTGATATCATTGGCCAGAATCCTCAGTCCAAAATTGAATAGAATTAGTAATCATGGACATCCTTACCTTGCTCCTAGTCAGAGAAGGAAAGTATTTATTGTTCACCAGTAAATACAGTATGATATTATTTGTAGGTTTATGTAGATGCCTGTTATTAGGTTGAAGAAGTTCCCATCTATTCTGTGTGCATTGAAGGTTATTATTATTATTTTTTAATAAATGAGCATTGGATTTTTTTCATATGCTTTTTCCTGGGACTATTGATATATCCATGTGGTTTTTGCCTCTTATTCTATAATCATCATCAACTGATTTTGCATGTCAAACAAATCTCGCATTACTTGGATAAATCTCATTAATGCATGATGTATATTATCTTGCATATTGCTGGATTCAGTTTGCTAATAGTTTTCTAGGATTTTTGTGTGTACATTCACTTACTAGGTTTTCAACAAATACTTGTTGAATACATAAATGTAAAGGAAAAGTGGATGCTAGCTTGAGGTATAACATGACAGAACTGGGAAATACAAACACACAGTACAGCAGAGAGTGCATGGACTAATGATTATGAGTTATTAGCATGCTTATATGAAAGGCAGCACATGTACTACTTCAATACCTCGAAATATTAGAAATATACTTTTTATATTCTCCAGCACACTCACTAACAACAGACAGAGCCACCCTTAAGCAAAGAATAATCTTCCTCTGAAGTTGAAATATAGAGCTACTTTGCAGGTTTAATCAATTTGCTTTGTTCTATTTACATACTGTTACTGGCAACAATCACAGGTTTCTCTTTACTAACGTCTCTCTAACCACGGTGGATACAGCCCAAAGCAGAAAAACAAACACATGAGAAAGGACTGTTTTATTTTCAGTTCAATCTGACATGCTCTCTGAAATTTCATTCAGCAATTTGTTCCAGGTGGGAGTCAAGAATGGCTATTAAGGTTAGGAGGTGAAGGTTGGCTGAGGAATGAGGAATAATGGTAGAGCTTTGTCCCACAACATACTAATCCATTATTCAGGAAAAAGGTGGTGACCAAATATGGAGAAACATTATGACACCCACTTGATCAGAGTAAACATCAGAAGAAATGAAGCAGGTTAACATTCTGTGCTTCCTGACATGATGTACAGAAAAGAGAAGTGCATATTTGGTGGTCTTTCTGCCAAACATAAATAGCCTGGGAAGCATGAGGAAGTCCTGAATGGATGCATCTTGAGGGACAGCAGATAGAAGGAAAGGCTTACACTCTCTTAAACTGCCAGAATAATAAACAGTGGAGAAAAGACTACAGAACCATTCAATTTAAGGAGATGTCACAATTAAATTCAGTGTGATACTGTGGTTCAGATCCTGGGTGAGAAACAAAAATAGTGTCATTATTTTTACTGTTGGCAAAATTTAATGAGGTTCTCCATATTAATGATAATGTTGAGTGTTATAACAATGTTGATTTGCTGCATTGGGTGGCTACATTGTGATGATATAAATAGGTGTCCTTCTTTTGAGTAAAAGACACAAAAGCAGTTAGAGGTGATGGGCATTATATTTGTAATATATATCTGCAGATAAATAGATAAACAGAAAGAGAGAGAGAGAGAGAAAGAGGTGAGAGATATAGAAAGAGGTAAGAGGTTGATCAATGGATCAAATGTAAACTGTTAACAATGGAGGAATCTGGGTGAACAGAATTATTTTGTGCTGTTCTTTCAACTTTCCTATAAGTTTGACATTGCTTAAAAATAAAAAGTAATTTGATCAACATTTATTGAGCATTCACTAGGTGCCAGAAAAGAAATGTGAAGTTGAAGCATAGTTTTTATACTCAACAAGCAAAGCGTGTCCGCAAGAGATAGTGCTGTTGCAAATACGCATCCTTACCTGGAGCCTCCAACTTCATCACTTGCAGGCACCTTCCTCCCTTTGCAGACATCCACAGCCCAGGTTGAAAGGCTCTTCTTGCTGTCCTGTAGTGGGTCAAGCCTAAGGCTTGTTCCTTCCTGGTGTGTTTATTAAAAAGTATCAATTAACTATGTCATCATTGATCTGTCCTGAAGAAGGAAAACTTGGAGGCTCAAGAAGCAAATAGAATACCTGTCTCATTAAAAGGTCCTCTACACACAGCTTAATGATACCTAAGTTTTCTAGAGATTCCCGTCTATGGTTTTAAAAGCAGTGTCATTAAATCCAGGTGTATGCATGTTCTATGTATGTGAAAATATATGACTAGATTGAGATATATATGGATTTCAAATACATATCAAATATACATGTAGTATATATTTTTCACAGATACATTTCCTATTTTTTCTTTGAATTTTAACAACAAAATTCCAGAAACTACCAAGTTCTGGAAAATTGATTGTAAATGTAGAAACCTTATAGAAAGCCATCTTCCTAAATAAGTGAGATGGGGCAGGGTGAAAAAGGTTCTCTCAGTTTGTATCTTCTGGAATGTTTTCAAACCATGGCAGAGGATGCTAGAGCTTGATCAAGTAGCAGACGGCCAGAGTGGTCTGCACTTTTTCAAGCGGGATCTACTAATTGCCCAAGGGAAAACATAAAATACAAGAAAATGCTTTCTGCTGTAGCACTGTAGGACACATGTACTTTGATTGAGAAAAGAAAACTCAAGACCTAGAAAAAACTCTTGTTGTTCAGTGTCATCTAAAAGTAATGGTAGATAAGATGCCAGAGTGATAGAAATATTTGGAGTCAGAGGAAGAAAAGAAAAGAAGAAAAACACTGAATGTGGAAGATGAGGGGGCATTAAAAAACATGCTTTGGGTGGTTCAAATATTTTGGCAAGGTTTGTTCCCAGTAGCAGTCAATTATAAAAGGTCAACAACCTTTTATAACCCCAGGAATAATTCTTATAAGTGAGGAAATTCAAAATACATGAAAATAATTTAGAACTCTTTTTTTAAAAGAAGAACGCAATAGAAACATACATCCAAGAGCGAAGGGTTCTCAAGTGTTTGTGACTTTAATCTTGAACCTGTTTCTAAAGATAGTCAGTTACAAACCAGGTTTCAGTCTTTCCCCTTATTTTGCCTTCTTTCTTATCTTTCGCCTCTCTGTCCTTTTTTTTTTTTTTTTGACACAGAGTCTTGCTCTATCACCTAGGCTGGAGTGCAGTGGTGTGATCTCGGCTCACTACACCCTCTGCTTCCCAGGTTCAAGTAATTTTCCTGCCTCAGGCCCCTGAGTAGCTTGGATTACAGGTGTGTGCCACCACACTGGGCTGATTTTTGTATTTTTGGTAGAGATGGGGTTTCAGCATGTTGGCCAGGCTGGTCTTGAACTCCTGACCTCACGTGATCCACCTGCCTCTGCCTCCCAAAGTGCTGGGATTACAGGCCTCAGCCACTGCCCTGGCCTATTTTTTTCTCCTTTTCCCTGAACACCCCGTTTTCTTCCTATATTCCTTCTTACAATGTAATGAATTATTATAAAGTTGAGATGGCACCCCAGGGTTTGAAAACAAACATGCAATTTGTTATCAATACTTACAGACCCAAGGTTTAGAAAATATCATGCTTAACAATAGGTAATTATAATCTAAATGTTAAATAAATACTTCCTACTGGTCTGGAAGCACTTATTTTAACTAATATTAAATAATACAATACGTGTGAAAAGCATTCTATATGTACTGCTAGAATTGTTTTCTTATTTTTTTACCCATGTCTAAGTTTTAGGTAAGCATAAGAATGCCAGCTAATTCATTCTTCCACAGGTACATAAACATGCTGAAAATCCCTTTAGTATTTTTCTTCCAAATGGATATATGGGAATTTTGGTGGAAACTACTCAAGCATACCTATGGTTCATGATTGTAACTATTTAGTGAGTTTATGAACCAGAAATGAACTGAGTAGTTGGACTTGACAATATACATACATATATACACACACATATATACATATATATACATATATATACTGATTAGTTGCACTTGGCATACATATATATATGTGTATATATATGTGTGTATTATATGTATATATGTGTATATATATATTGCCAAGTCCAACTATTCAGTTGTATGTGTATATATACACACATACAGCTGCTGTTGCCACTATATATATATATATAGTGTGTGTATGTGAGTGTATGTGTATGTGTGAATATGATAGAATATCACTCCTACAACCATGCCAGATTATATGACAAAATGAATTTCACANTTCGTTGCACTTGGCATACATATATATATGTGTATATATATGTGTGTATTATATGTATATATGTGTATATATATATTGCCAAGTCCAACTATTCAGTTGTATGTGTATATATACACACATACAGCTGCTGTTGCCACTATATATATATATATAGTGTGTGTATGTGAGTGTATGTGTATGTGTGAATATGATAGAATATCACTCCTACAACCATGCCAGATTATATGACAAAATGAATTTCACACATATAACTAAAAGTCCCAATCAGTTGCCTTTGACTTCATCAAAATGCAGATTATCCTGCGTGGTTTTGACCTGATTCCTTAAGGTCTTTATCGTTTTTTCACTTGCTTAAAAGACTGTAAAGAGTCATGTTTTGAGAGGAAGAGGCCACATGGGAAAGACCTGAGAGAGGCTTCTAGGAACCAAGAATGTCCCCTGGCTAAGAGCCAATGAGAACACAGGAACTTCAGTCACACAGCTGCCAAAAAGGAGTTCTGCAAGAACCAGTGAACTTGGAAGAGACTCCCAAGCCCCCAGCACCATCACAGCCCCAGCTGACACTTTGATGTCAGCCTGGTGATTCCTCTGAACAGAAGACAGCTCATCCTGGCATTGATACCTAGACTGCTTCTCTGTGTTTCTAATGTGGTAATCATGCCCTATATTCATTGTGAACATGAAAAGCATAATGTAAGGCTTTTGGTGCCATCTGAAGTTTCAAGTAAAGACTGCGTATGTTTTTCATAACAAGAAATGCCCTGGTTTTCAAAGTTATGACACTACATTGCTATCCTGCAATACAATAGTATGTATTAACTATCAAAAAGCAATATAGACCTTATTAGGAATCGTAGACAACACTTTGAAGCTTGAAGTAAGCTTTGAAGGAGGTTAATACTTTGCTGAAAAAAAATCCATTTGCCTGTTTCCAAAATGCAGAAACCACGTTTGCTATATGACCGCTAACATCACAGGCTTGGAATGTGACTCATCCATTGCTCAGCTATTTTCCTCTTCATAAGTTTCCAGAAAACATGACCTAATTTATTGTTATGATTATTATAATACCATGCAAATGAAAGATACATTTCAAGCGGAAATGGTCCTTAGTAGACTTAATGAGACAATGCAAACACCGAATTGTATGTACTTGGATACATACCATTTAGGAAGCAACGTTATACGGCTACCATAGGTAGATTCAATTGAATTCACATGACTTCAAACCTGGCTATATCTATAAACTTTGACACATGACTTTAAAATCTTACCATTTGTGGTAGAGTATATATATTTTCCCACCATGTGAATGTGGAGTTTGCCATGAGACTTATTTTGACCAATGTCATCTGGGCCCAAGTGACAATGTGTCAGTTTGAGCCTAAGCGTAAACAATATCATGTTCTCAGTATCTTGTGTTTTTGGTTTTGTTTTTTGATTTGTTTTGTTTTTTTATTCAGACAAAGTCCTGTTCTTGTCGCCCGGACTGGAGTGCAATGGCGTGATCTTGGCTCACTGCAACCTCTGCCTCCTGGACTCAACTGATGCTCCTGCCTCAGCCTCCCAAGTAGCTGGGATTACAGGCACCTGCCACCATGCCAAACTAATTTTTGTGTTTTTAGTAGAGATGGGATTTCACCATGTTGGCCAGGCTGGTCTCGAACTCCTGACTTCAGCTGATCCGCCTGCCTCAGCCTCCCAAAGTGCTAGGATTACAGGAGTGAGCCACTGTGCCTGGCCATATCTTGTGTTTCTGTTAACTTCAAAAGAAAAACATGACCTGGGGAACTTGTTCTCAGAAGAATGAGAGCACTAGGAAGCAGAATTGACCTGAAACCACTGTGTAGAGCTCAGTCCAATCAAAACTGGCCTTGATCAGCCAAATCCAGCTCACTCGAAGAGCCACAGACAGAGAAGCAGGGCCATCTCACCTAACCTAGGAACACCAGGCATGTGAAATGATGGTAATCTCTTATTTCTTCTGTTGTGAAGCAATTTAATACTTAAAAAAAAAAAAAAACAAAAAACTGAGTTTAACGCTTATAAGTAACTAAGGCATTTCAAAAAGTCCTTTTGTATTAGATTAAAAGACACCACTCTCATATTTTGTTTTTTTTGTTTGTTTTTTTGATAACAAAGTCAATCAGGAATCTGAGCCTACTGACTTTAGAAATCAATCCATGAACTAAATTCTGACAAACAATTCACTCTGCCACTAGACTACCAGTGTCCTTAATGGTCCTTTTCTCATCTTGCTCCTCCTTGACCATGCTACTCCCAATATTTAAGTTGGAGGAAGACACTCAATGAGAAAAGTAAGAAGAAGCTTACTATTCTGTTTTCATAAACACGTTTATTTTCTAAGAGGAATTGTATATCCATGTTGATTTCCTATTATTTTAAAAAGATGATTTTAGCTATGTCACTGCAGCCATTTAACAAGAGGAGCTGAGTACAGGGTAAAAAAGAGGTATAGATTTAACCTGAGAAAAGTGACTGAAAAAAACAAGAAGAGGTGTAAGGAAATGAATAAAATGACATTACATAGAGAAGAAATTGTAATCTTTCTATTATCTATCCATGTATTTTTCTTAGTCTGTAATTAGATTAATTTCTCATCTGTGAGAAGTTATAGACTATATAGACTGTGAGTTATCCCATGACTGAAACAAAACATGAATTTTGTGCCATCTTATATTTTGTATAAGACATTTACCAATTGATATTTGATAGCACACTGTTATCCCTCTTAAATGTAAGATTCTCATTTTCTCTTTTACATTCTAGCTTTATTTGTGCCAACAACCTTTCCTTCTCACATGTGACTTCTATTCAACCTGTCTTTCATTGCTTCTTCTTTTGTTATGTATTTTGTTTTTGATTTTACCTTATGAAAAGCTGGTATAAATTCACATTTAAAATAAAATAATAAACACCAATGAACCTACCACTCAGTCCCAACAGCATTTGAGCCACAGCCGGTCTGGTACTATCTACACACCCAGTCATTTGTTTCACTTCTTACATGATTCTGAATAAAATTCCAGGCATTAGTATTTAAACAAAATCCCTTTTAGCAAAAGGTGTTTTACAGAGAGTCTTTGTAAAAATGACTACTCATCCTTTTTTTTTTAAGAAATAGAAAGTGTACAGTAATAATTATAACTCCACTGTCCACCTGAGATGTATTCTGTAATTTTAAGACTAACATGGCAACATTTAAGGCACAAAATAAAATGACTTCAAAAATAACTGGACATATACATTTCTTTCTAGAACATGCAGAACATTTTACCTTTAGATTATACTAGATTATACTATCTCCATATTGAACAGTACTAGAAACTCAGGTTCAAATGATTGTTTGAAAAAAAAACTGAGTTAAGTTAGAAGTGGACTAAAGCTGGAACCATGAGAAGAGAAAATATAAAAATACACACTGTGTTTTCAAAGTCCTGGTTGATAGAAAAAAAAAAAATAGTGGTTTTCTTGGACCTAAGTAACAATGAATTGATTATTTTCTGTTAAGTAGAAATGATATTCAAATAGATGCAGGCATAAGAACTATATACACGTGTAAATGTTGTTTCATAAATGATGTCTGTCAACCTACACTAAATAAGATGGTTCCTCCTCACTCACTTTCAATTAGATGTTCTCTTTTCTTGTAACCATTTTATTGAGTTATAATTCTGACATTTCCTATACACGGAATTGTATGTTATGCAGCCTTATGTGTCTGGCTTCTCCCACTGAGCATAGTTTCTAAGGTGTATTCATGTTGTAATCCATATCAGTGGGGCATTCATTTTTAATTGCCAAGTACTATTCTATTGTATTACTATATCACTTTTTAAAATCCATTTGATCAGTTGATGAACACTTTGCTTCCACTTTGGTTATTTTGAATAATGCTACTGTGAACACTGGTGTACAAGGTTTTGTGTGGACATATGTTTCATTTCTCATAGAGTGAATTGCTGCGTTTAAAATTTTGAGACATTATTTTCCAAAGCAACCGAACCATTTTACATCCCTCCCAGCAACTTATAATATAGTTCCAATTTCTCCAGATCTTCAGCAACATTGGTTGCTGTTTAGCTTTTTAATTATAGACATCCTAGTGAGTATGAAGTGGCATCTCATCATGGTTTTGACATAAATTTCCCTTATCATTAATAATGTTGCTATGGTTTGAATTTCTGTTCCCTTTAAAACCTATGTTGAAATTTAATCCTCAATGTGGCAGTATTAAGAGGTGGGGCCTTTAAGAGGGCTCTGCCCTCATGAATGGATTAATACATATATGGATTAACGGGTTAATGAATGTAATGGGTTAATGGATTAACAGGCTATCACAGGAGTGGGACTGTTGGCTTTATAAAAAAAGATACCCCAGCCAGCACAACCAGCCCCCTCACATGAGACTTGAGATGGTCTTGTGCTGCCTGGAACTCTGCAGAGAGTCTCCACCAGCAAGAAGACTCAGGTGATTGCAGCTCCTTATCCTTAGGCTTCTCAGTCTCCGTAACTGTAAGAAATAAAATCCTTTTCTATATAAATTTCCCATTTCAGGTATTCTAAGCAACAGAAAACTAAGAGAGATATTCAGCATCTATTCATATATCTAATAGTGATTTGTGTATCTTTAATTAATGTCTGTTAAAATATTTTGCCTATTTTAAAACTGACTTGTCTTTTGTCTTTTATTACTGAATTTACTACTAAATTTAAGGAGTTCTTTATGTATTCTAGATTCAAGTTCTTATCAAATTTGTAAATATTTACTGCCATTTCCTGTGTCTTAACTTTCTGTATGCTATTGTTTGCAGTACAAAAGTTTTCCATATTGATTGATCTCAATTTGTCTATTGTTTCCTTTTGTCACTTGTACTTCTTTTTGCCTTACTTAAGAAACTATTGTTTAACCCATGCTTGAAAAGATATTTTTCTGTTTTTTTTCCAGAAAGTGTTATGGTTTTAACCCTTATATTTAGTTTTTTGATTCATTTTGAGTTGATTTTTCTTATGTTGTGAGATAGCACTCCACCTTCATTCTTTTGTTAAATTTACTACTATGTATTGTATGATTTGTATGCTATTTTAAATGCAATGATATGTGTAAATTCATTTTCTGAATGTTTTCTAGTAGTTCATTTCTACTGATTTTTGTATATTAATCTTGTGTCTTGCAACCTTGCTAAATGTTTTTCTTTAGAGCTCATAGTTTTGTTTGTGTGGTGAACGGGCAGGGATTATTTGAATTTTTATTTACAAGATTATGTCATCTCTAAATAAATAGTTTTACTTCTTCTTTCTCAGTTTAGAGTCCTTTTATTTCATTTTTTTTTACCCAATTCCCCAGCTAAATCTCATAATGCAATGTTGATTAGAAATGGCAAGAATGAACGTTCTTGTTTTATTACTGATCTTATGGAGAAATCTTTCAGTCATTTACCATTAAGTATGATGTATACTAAAGATTTTACCAGGGTAAGAAAGTTCTTTTCTACTCCTAATAAGTTGAATATTTTTATCGTGAAAGGGTGTTGGATTTTGTCACATATTTCTCTGTGTTTGTAAGATAATAATGTGTGCTGTTTTTCCCTCTGTTTTATTAATATTGATTTATATTTGTTGTCTCATGATCCTGGAATAGATCCCCTGTGGTCATGGTATATAATTTTTTAACATATTGCTGAATCTGGTCTTCTAGAATTTTTTTGAGGATTTGTATATGAATATACATAAGAGATGGAAGTCTGCAATGTTCTTTGTGATTTCTTTATCTGTTTTTTTTTTTTTTATCTTAAATCAAAGTAATACTGGCATCATAAAATGCATTGGGAAGTGTGTCTTTATCTTCTGCTTTTTGCAAGAGTTTGTGCAGGATTGGTGATGATTTTTTAAATATTTGATAAAAATTCACCCATGAAGTCATCTGGTCCTGGGCTTTTCTTTGTAAGACGTTTGTTGTTGTTATTGCTTACTAAATCAATCTCTTACTCTTGTTACAAATTTATTTAGATTTTAATTTCTTCTTGAGCCAATTTCAGTAGTTTTTATTTTTATGGATCATCCATTTCATTTAGATTATCTAATTTATTGGAGTATTGCCTGATAACCCTTTTATCTTTCTAAGATCAGTAGTAACCTTCTCTTTTCATTTCTGATTTTATTATTTTATTAATTTAAGTCTTTTCTCCTTTTTCTTTTCTTTCTTTTTTTTTTTTTTTTGAGATGGAATCTCACTCTGTACCCCAGGTTGGAGTGCTGCAGTGGTGTGATCTCCGCTCAGTTCATCCTCCTCCTCCCAGGTTCAAGCAATTCTTCCTGCCTCAGCCTTCCAAGCGTCTGAGATTTTAGGTGCCCACCACCACGCCTGGCTAATTTTTGTATTTTCTAGCATAGATGGAATTTTGCCATGTTGGCCAGGCTGGTCTTGAACTCCTGACCTCAGGTTATCCTCCTGCCTCGGCCTTCCAAAGTGCTGGGATTACAGGCATGACCCACCGCACCCAGCCTCTCTCTTTTTTCTTGATCAGTCTAGTTAATGGTCTAGAAAAATGGGTTCTTGATCAACTTTGTTGAACTTTTCAAGAAAAATCAACTTTTAATTTTATTGATTTTCTCTAGTTTCATTACTTGTTTTCCTAATCTCCACCTTAATCTTTATTATTTTATCCTCTGCTTGCTTTGAAATGTACTTTTCTTTTCTAGTTTACTTT
>NW_016825936.1:1875110-1883765 GCF_001698545.2 Rhinopithecus bieti
TCACTGCAAGCTCCCCCTCCCGGGTTTACGCCATTCTCCTGCCTCAGCCTCCCAAGTAGCTGGGACTACAGGTGCCCGCCACCTCGTCCGGCTAGTTTTTTGTATTTTTTAGTAGAGACGGGGTTTCACCGTGTTAGCCAGGATGGTCTCGATCTCCTGACCTCGTGATCCGCCCGTCTCAGCCTCCCAAAGTGCTGGGATTACAGGCTTGAGCCACCGCGCCCGGCGTTATTTATTTATTTTTTGAGACAGCGTTTTGTTCTTGTTACCCAGGTTGGAGTGCAGTGGTGCAATCTCAGCTCACTGCAACTTCCGCCTCCCAGGTTCAAGTGATTCTTCTGCCTCAGCCTCCCCAGTAGCTGGGATTACAGGTGCCTGCCACCACGCCCAACTAATTTTTTGCATTTTTAGTAGAATGACGGGCTTTCATCATGTTGGCTAGGCTGATCTCAAACTCCTGGCATCGGGTGATCCGCCCACCTTGGCCTCCCGAGATGCAGGGATTGTAGGCATGAGCCACCGCACTCAATCTCTAGTTTATTAATGCAGAAGCTTGGCTTATTCTTTCATGAAATTTCTTATTTTTTAATGTGGGTGTCTACAGATGAAAATTTCCTCTGATTATTAATTTATATACATTCATTAAGTGTTAGTACATTATGTTTTAATTTTCTTTAGTGTCAAATTATTTTCAAATTTTCCTTCTCAGTTCTTTCACCCATTGGTCATCAATGAGCATGTTGTTCAATTTCTATATAATTGTGAATTTCCAAAATGTCCTTCTGTTATTGATTTCTAATTTGAATCTACTGTGGAAGAAGAACATAGTTTGTTAAATTTATTGAGACCTATTCTACAGCATGACATAAGTTTATCTTGAATATTGTTCCATGTATGCTTGGAAAGAATGTGTATTTTGCTGCTGTTGGGTAGAGTGTTCTTTAGATATCTTAGAGTATTGTTTTAATTATCTTGTAGTATTGCTCAGATCTTCCATTTCTTTGTTCATCTTCCACCTAGTCATTCCATCCATTACTGAAAGTTGGATATTGACCCTCCAACTATTATTACTGAATTGTCTGTTTTTCCTTTTAATTATGTCAGGTTTTGCTTCATGTCATTTCAGGGTGTTTTTAGGTGTGTGGATGTTTATATTCATCATGCCTTCCTGATGGATTCACTTTTTTATCAATATCATGATTTTTATGCCTTTTAATCCTGTAAGTATAGTGCCCTTTAGTTCTTTGAATGTATATATAGCTGCTTTTCAGCCTTTGCTAAGGCTATCATCTTATTTCCTTCAAAGGCAGTTTCTATTTCCTGGTTTTTGTTTGTTTGTTTTGTCTTTATTTTTGTTTTTCCTCTCCTCCTTCCCCATATGTGAATTATACTTTCTTGTTTCTTTGAATGCCTGATAAATTTTTGTTGAAATTCTATAGACTGATACCCAGTCCCTACCAGAGAGTATTGTTGCTGTCCACTTGGTAATTTGTTTATATATTTAGTGACTTGGCTGAAATAATTCCGTAGTTTTTTTCCCATCAAAATGTGCATCCTTTAGTACCCCTGCATACATTGTCGACCCTTGTTTTCACCTTTTAATCTAGCTGCCTGGAGGTCACCCTATACCAACATAGGTCACTACCTGATCAAATATTGTACCTAATCTTTCTTAGTCAGTTAGATATGCACCTTTTAGCATTGGATATATGTGTGGCTTGTAGGCTGCTCTCTTGTTTCAGGGATTTTACATGTTTGTTTTTGCCCACATTTTGCCAGGGAATTTTAGGTTGGTTCTTCCCTCTCTGATCTCTCCCAAAGGGCTGCAGCCTATGGCATATATACAATCTTCTACGATGCCAAGGGTGTGTGCAATTTTATTTTTAAGCCTAGTTTCCTAGGAGGTATCTTTGAGTCAGAGAGACCTATATTTTAGCCAGTGTTTGGTTAGAGGTTTTTTTAAGTCCCTTTTGCCACTGAAACTTCTATCCTGTGTTGATGGGTGCAGTTTGGTTAATACTGTCATGTCAGTGTTATGTCCTACCGTGATTGCTCCTGAGTGGATGACAGCCTAGACAGGTGCACAGTCATCAAGACCCTCAAAGTTGACTGTGATACAGGAGGGCTCTTCCTGGCTGCCTCTTCTTTTGTTTCTCTCTATTAAACTTCTGGCTGTTCTTCCTTGTTGCTTGTGTCCTGGAATTACCAATCTCCTTTAATTGCCTTCCACCAATATCTCCATTGTTTTCAATAATGCCTTAAGGAATGAGTTTCTCCACTCCCTGTTTAAATAAAGTCAGTCCTTTTAGCCAGTGTCCTGGAGCTCCTTATTCCTAAAGACAGTGTTTCAACTTGGGGAAAATCCTTGGGCCACTGCTTAAAGCTGGGGCTGGAAACTTTTTTTGAAGTGAAATCCTTGCTCCATGTTGGGCACATAGTGGAAGGAATGTCTGCCTCTCGCATATGGAATCTCCACCCTAAAGGTTGGCCTGAGTGTGGATGATCAGAGACTCAGTATTACTGGCCTATTGTTCATGGAGTAAAGTTCTCACCCCGTGACTCGAGACTGGGGAAAGAGGGGGGTGATGAGAAACAACAGTCTGCCTCTCCTGGTGTGAAACTATAATCTCAGACTTGAAGCTGGGAGAATGAGGACCTCCATGCCTTCCTGGCTGTACATGCTTTGAGTAGAGCTTCTGTAACACAGAGCTGGGCTGGAGCACAAGTTAGGAAGCAGGTTACCAAGATTTAGTAGATTGTTTTTAAAAGAATATTTCTCCATTTAGACAATTTGTACTTTACAAGATGGTGTATTAGTTAGTTTTCATGCTGTTGATAAAGACATACCAGAGACTGGGCAATTTACAAAAGGAAGAGGTTTATTGAACTTACAGTTCCACATGACTGGGGAGGCCTTGCAATCATGAAGGGAAGACAAGCAGGAGCAAGTCACATCTTACATGAATGGCAGCAGCAAAGAGAGAGCTTGTGCAGAGAAGCTCCTGTTTTTAAAACCATCAGATCTCATGAGACCCATTCGCATCAAAAGAACAGCATGGGAAAGACCTGCCCCCATGATTCAATCATCTCCTCATCTGCCATCATGTTGCTCCCACAACACTGGGAATTATGGGAGCTACAAGATGAGATTTGGGTGGGGACACAGAGCCAAACCATATCAGATTTTTTTTTTTTTAATCTTCATTATTTGAATTGGCATTTTGGTGGGTAGAGGATATTCCAAGCTCCATACTTACAATTCCTACTTTCTGAATATCTTAAAAAAAAAAACTGCATTGAAAAAGACACTCAACTGGTCATTTCAGTTTTCTCTATTGTTATCCCAACTGCACCCCGTCAAACCAACACCACCATTTCACTACTGTAAGCCATGTACCACTCTCTCCATAAGCTTCATTGGCAAGCTGAATCTTTACTATACACGCAATATCCAATATAAGGCCTAAGTCCATCACTTATGATCCAGAGCGATATCTGTCCTTTTCCTGGGCTTTAACTGTTGCATGCTTCAATCAACCCAACACCACTGTGTGGCCTGCACAACTTCTACCATTTTCTTGATTAGCCTTTGCTTTAGGAATAGCAATGAAAATCATTATATTAAAGATTCCAATGGTATAACTCTTTAAACAAGTCTACCACTTTCCGCAAATAGTCTAACCTAAAAAATAAGCATCACTATTCAAAGTCTTTGAGTTCCTCTATCCATCTGCTTCCCTCCCATGCTTAAACTGCCACAATACTATGAATTGCTCACTTAAAATAAACCCTTCACATATTTTTTTCTGTCTTCTATCTGTCAGCATTTAGAAGGTTAATGGCATATTTTTCTTCCTTCAGAAGAGTATTATATACTGATTCTCTCCATGAATCCCTCCAGATACATCTTCATCTGACTATTCTCATTTCAGCAGCCTCTCCTGTGTATGTTCATATCTCTGTAAGTAGTTGAGTACATTTAATGTATTTACTATCTTTAATTTTTGTGCTGTAATGAACCAATCTACTTTTTTTCTTTAGGACTTTGACACTCTAGGAATATGATTATACCTATGCATTTTTTGTGTCTAATGCACAATTAGCAGCATTATGATGTATCTTAAGTTGATTGTTTAATATTTGAATATCTAGGTAGAACACATTGGAGAAAAGAATAGAAAATTTTGCTGTGCTATTTCTCAGAAGTAGTTTGGTTTCTAATCTTTGGAAACATCAGTATATAAAGAAAAGGTGGTATGCTGTTAAACTCTAGTCTCAGCAGAATTTATATCAAGTTCACATTAATGACATTTTACAGATGATTTATACATATATTACACCTAGTTGTCTGACTTTGGGAAAGTTATTTAACAGTATTAGCCTGTATTTTCACATCTGTAAAATAAAATTCTGAACACAGTGTTTCTAAAGGCCCCCTCTGTGCTAAAATTGTCTCCTTTCTGTACTTTAGAAAGTCACCAATTTTGGCTGGCCATAATTAACTTGCTGATGTCAGAACCTGGCATGGTTGATAGTGGGATTTTGTCACCGCCAAGTTCCATCCCTGTGGTTATGTGTCCTCAGGACCAAACCATATTTGAAGGTTTTCAGTATAGCTTGTTCATAAGTGGCTACCCTATCTCTTAGGGCAGGCAAGACCTCTCTGTCAATAGCTCCCACTTCTCTTAATGTGTAAACTGGTTTCAGGGTCCAAAAATTCTAGAAAAAATAAATAAAAAATAAAATGGAAAAATCTAAAGATCAGGCATATTCTACCCTATTCAAAGAGAGTTTGTTTCATACATTAAAACTTTTAACATGTAACAATTTTCTTATCTAACCTCACCTACCCCACATACAAATTTTCCACCACATAAAACTTTTTCAGGATATTCAAGGCTGCTATTATTCAGCTTGAAATTAGGAGTGGAGGGGGAGATCAAGAAGACTGAAGCCAAGAGCAACACTGAAACTAATAAGGAATCTCAATTTGTCAAGTCAGTATAACGGTTTGCCAAACAAAGTTTTAAATAATTTAAATACCCCAGTGTGTATTATAGACCAGTTCCTGAGTTATGTCAACCTACATGTTGACAACTTTTGTGGATTTTCACATACTAATTTTCAAATTCATTAAAGAGAACTAAAAATATCTATAGGTATCTTTTCATTCTTTACAGGCAAGTTATAGAATTATTTTCCTGAAATACATATGACTTGGTAACCACATCAAGCCAAAACATATCTACCATATTAGTGTCCCTATTGGGTTACGTTGAAATGTTCTGCTTATAACACTCAATAAACAATCTCATACGTGTACCATAAACCTTTGTTATATGTGCCAGGCTGAGAAAGAGCAGAGGAGCTCTGTGGAAGGTCTTTGAGTTCCAAGTCATTTGCTCACAGTTCAGTGGGAGGATGAACAAGACTGTTTGGGGGAGGGGATTAATGAATTCAACAATGTTACTTGCCCCAGAGACTAACAGTGATATGTGCCAGTTTGAGCTACAAGGTGAGAGACCAGAAATTACAGCAGGCAGCCACATTCAAGCAGGTAATGAGTGCGTTGCATATGGTCCATTACTCACTATGATAGCGCATTGTTATGATTTGTGAGCTGCTTTATTAGGTGTCAATCTTACAGTACCTAAAGACACATTTTTTAAAAAGGTCTTTATTTTGATTCATCCTGCACTTATTGATAAATACTGGGAATAACAATTATTTAGCTTTGGAACGAGACCCCTACTCAATGCAGAAAGGGTTTTGCATACTGAGGTTGAATTACTTGGGAGTTAAGAACTTCTAGATCAATTTGGCACATCATGTGGAAGTATGGTGATACTCACAGAACACTTAATCCTTAATCCTTAAGGGTTCTGTGAGTATGACCATATTTGGCATTTTTCCACTTAATAAAGTGGAGAAATGAGATACTTCCAAGGGCTTGTATTGGGATAACAAAATCTGAGACATAGTTTGTTTTCAGTAAATTTGTAAATAGTCAAGGGCATAGTCTACCTCCATTCTACACATATTTGTAAGCACCAATTATCTAGAAGTCATTCCAATTGCTATAAACTACTCATGATTTTGATATCAAAAAGGAACCACAATTTATTTTAGACTTACTATGAGTAAGAAACCTTTCTTACCAAGTTACAAGTATAATCTCTTACCAAACCTATGAGATAAATGCTATAATGTTTCCTCTTTAACAGGTAAGTGAGTTGAGACACAGAGGATTTAATTAATATATTTTTCATCATGCAACTAATATATACTGGAAAATAGCTTTCATGTCTCTGAAATATATGGATTGCATATATGCAATAATACATGATGTATATTATATGGGGGATATAGACCATGATATATTAAATACACATTAGATATGATATTATATATGATATAAAATATTTATCATATTTAATGATATAATTATGTTACATATATTATACATAAAATAATGTATTTATGCTTTTACATATGTAATATACACAGAAATATATATTCAAGTATATACATATACACGTGTGTGTAGGTATATATGTATGTGTATGCATGAATATATGTGTATATGTTTGTGTGTGTATATCCACACACAAACACACACATATAGAGAGAGAGATATGGAGGGTAAGCAAGAGATAATCACTTCATTTATGGAAACAAAGTACTGACATTTGGATGTATAAAATTGGGATGGGCATTGAAAGGAATAACATGGAGGAGACATTAGATGAGCAGAGAAAAATTCAAATGTGGTCAGGTTGTAAGAAAAATAAAATAAACACGGTATGGCACTGGAAGAGAAAAAATGCCTCAAGCTAGGCAAAAAAAAGTGATCACCTAAACAGGTTACTGAGTTTTCCAGCCTCCTAGAAGCATGCAGTGCCTCTCAAAATCTTCTCCAGTTTATCAACCACCCGGTAAAAGAGACTTGATTAAATTTTTATTTGCCAACTTATAATGAAGAAATTTTAGAATTTTTATGTGTCTCAGAGGCATCCAGTCTGCAATATCTCCAAAGAAATAAATTAATTGATTTATTCAACTGTTTTGTATCAAAACACAAAATACATATAGGGAATTCTAAAATAAAGACATGTTCTAGTTGTTTATATCTTATGGTAATTATATTTACACAAAGAAAATAACAGTCATAAAAGCTGAGATAATGTTGAGTAAGAGTCCAGAATGTGGCATGGAGGACCTGGCATCTGAGTGAGATGTCAACGACCCTTCAGACACTAGAGCATAGTGAAGAACATAGGAAAAGAAGATCCCTGTGGTACATGTCACACAATAATGGTCATAACACTGGGCGCGGTTGCTCCCGCCTGTAATCCCAGCATTTTGGGAGGCCAAGGTGGGTGGATCACAAGGTCAGGAGTTTGAGACCAGACTGACCAATTTGATGAAACCCCATCTCTACTAAAAATAGAAAAATTAGCCAAGCATGGTGGTGCTCACCTGTAGTCCCAGCTACTTGGGAGGCTGAGGCAGAAGAATCACTTGAAACCTGGAGGCGGAGGTTGCAGTGAGCTGAGATTGCTCCACTGCATTCCACTCCAGTCTGGCAACAGAGTGAGACTCCATCTAAACAACAAAACAAAACAAAGCAAAATTGGTCATAGAAGGGGAAGTGAAAGTACAGTAACAAGGACAAGACACGGCCCAGGGAAGTTTACCTGACATGTAGGCATATAGAATTTCTGGAGGAGAATTCATTGAAATTGCATAATTAGCAATAACTTCTTCTGGTATTAAATGGGAATCTTCCTCTATGAAATATATCTATGAATCTTTACTATGCTCTCTGGAGTTATACTGGATAAATAAATGCCCTTTCCAAATATTTATGAAGAGTTATCACAGTGTGTTGCAACTCTGGAATCAAGGAAGCTCCCCTTCAATTTCTCATCTCTATTTTGCTTCTCTCATTCCCTAGTCTAAATGATCTCTTACACTCCGGCAAGCATTTGTGTACCCTATTTCTCCTGATTTCTGAATTCATTTTCTCCTCACAATAGAAAAGTATTTAATGTTATTAATTATATTCACAACAAAACTCAGTTGCAATTGCACAGGAATTTTAAGGCAATAATAATGCAGGCCTCTATCTTCTACACATACTTTAGCTTTTTTTTTTTTGTTATGTACCTGACATTCTTTTCTTTTTTTTTTCTTTTTTTTTTTTACTTTAAGTTCTAGGGTACATGTGCATAACGTGCAGGTTTGTTACATATGTATACTTATGCCATGTCGGTGTGCTGCACCCATCAACTCGTCAGCACCCATCAATTCATCATTTATATCATGTATAACTCTCCAATGCAATCCCTCCCTCCTTCCCCCTCCCCGTAATAGGCCCCAGTGCGTGATGTTCCCCCTCCCGAGTCCAAGTGATCTCATTGTTCGGTTCCCACCTATGAGTGAGAACATGCGGTGTTTGGTTTTCTCTTCTTGTGATAGTTTGCTAAGAATGATGGTTTCCAGCTGCATCCATGTCCCTACAAAGGACGCAAACTCATCCTTTTTTATGGCTGCATAGTATTCCATGGTGTATATGTGCCACATTTTCTTAATCCAGTCTGTCACAGATGGACATTTGGGTTGATTCCAAGTCTTTGCTATTGTGAATAGTGC
>NW_016825936.1:1884913-1888531 GCF_001698545.2 Rhinopithecus bieti
CTGGTGTATAAGAATGCTTGTGATTTTTGCACATTAATTTTGTATCCTGAGACTTTGCTGAAGTTGCTTATCAGCTTAAGGAGATTTTGGGCTGAGACGATGGGGTTTTCTAAATATACAATCATGTCATCTGCAAACAGGGACAATTTGACTTCTTCTTTTCCTAACTGGATACCCTTGATTTCTTTCTCTTGCCTGATTGCCCTAGCCAGAACTTCCAACACTATGTTGAATAGGAGTGGTGAGAGAGGGCATCCCTGTCTTGTGCCAGTTTTCAAAGGGAATTTTTCCAGTTTTTGCCCATTCAGTATGATATTACCTGTGGGTTTGTCATAAATAGCTCTTATTATTTTGAGGTGTTTATGTCACTTCAAGGAGTTAACACAATGGGAAACTCTAAATTTCTTGTAATTATTTCCATTTTGTGAGTTTAACTCTATCTCCAACAGTGGAACATCAGAATTGGATGGGAGTTTATGTTAAAAAACAAAAAAACAAAAAAACAAAAACAAAAACAAAAAAACAGGAAATTTCATCACAAAAGTTGTGTTAGTCAGAGTAGGTTAACTACTCAACAAACATTTTCCAAATATTAATAGTTTGAGAAAATAAAAGTTTATTTCTCATTCAAGTCAGAATCCAATATAGTTGGCTGGGGAGACAAGATTCTAGTGGGTATACAGGAACCCAAGATTTTTCAATATTTTGCTCTCTATTATTTTCTAGTGCTTTAGAATTATTTGCATGTTTCTCTGTATCTAAGCTGGAAATAGTTTTTTTGAGTAGTATCCATCATTTCCATTCATATTCCATTACCAAGAACTCAGTCACACATTCTCACTTATCCAGAAAAAAGAGATCAGGAAACCATTTGGCTGTATGCCCAGGAAAGACGGAAATAAGTTTGGAATCTTTGTCCCAGAAGCTTAGGTAATACTAGGCAGACATATATAGGTAAAATCAAATAAAGGCTACGTATATAGGGTTCCTGATCCAGAATCAGTGACACATGTATAAGAGTACCATATATGTTACTGACTCTGATAGTATTGAAATATAAAGAAGTAAGACTTATCATTCATAACATCGTGACAGAAAAGCCGCCTTGTTTAGAACTGCCTCCTTAGCATCTGTGTCTACTTTGGTACATTGTGGAATCTCAATGAGTTTGCCAAATTAACTTGTGTACAATATAGAGCTAACAAAATTAAAACATGGATCTATATGGGCTGGCTATGACATGATAAAATCTTTTGATATTCATGCTTATTATTTACCTTTATGGCTAATTATGATATAGGCTATAAAGTTGAAGAAGAATCTTAAATACTGCATAAGTTAACATTCTATAAGGTTTATTTGATTGCAACAATAAACCATAAAAATGTGCTAAGTCTTTCTAGTTTGATTGCCTGTAGACTACTCCTGGTTTGACAGTGCAGTAGATAAAACCTACCAAAGTCAACAGAGATTTAATTAAGTCCAGTATACTCTACAGAAAGTGCTTTTGAACTGATTGTTTTGCACCTACCAGTCACAGATACTATGTGAGAAGATAGAAAAAGGAAGAAAATTGCTAAACATTTTCAGCTACCCACATTTTGCTTAAGAATGGTCTAGGTGGCTCTTTCTCAGTTTCTCTTCATATATTGATCAAAACTTGATGTCAATATAGTCCCACAAAAATTGACAAAATTTAGTTTCCATAGAATAAAAAATATTCTGAAAGGTGAGAGTGCTTCCTATAGGAAAATATTATGGAATGTTACCAACTTCATATATTTTCTCAAAATACAACATGTTTTATTCTGGTTAAATCAAATAGTTTGAATAATGGTTTTATTTTCCTTTTCAAGACAGTTACTGTCACAGGAAAGACAATGAGTAAATTGCCTATGCATGAGGAAGGTAAATTATGAAATAGTGTATATGTGCCCAATGTTATCTTTTGTGAACATGCAAAATATTCTTTATCACAATACAATAATATATGTCACACAATAGCACACAGAATATTATATTTTATAAATATTCAAATATAAATATGTATTATGAAGTTGAACCATGTGAAATTGATGACTTTTTTAACCTATGAAATTCATAATTTCATATGATTCAACCACACACACATGCACATACACACACATACACACAGAAACACACATGCAGATCCAATTTATTATCTCACAACATATCTTTTCATCAGAAATGGCCCAGCCAGATGGATTCATTAAACTCAAATTAGTAGTAAGGAAAGACAGACTCTTAAAATTAGATTAATGTTACGCTGACAGGGGTCTTTTGAAGAAGCTCTTTTTCCACTGAACTTGTGTGAGGGCCAAATTCACCGTCAATAAGCTCTTTCTAACCGATTATGTGTTTTAAAATTTCTTTTAACTTTCTGTGTCATTACTAGCTGACTCAGAAATACCACTAATGGTACAGTAAATTTATCCAAAAATTTCCATAATAACTGCTATTTGTTTAGAGATTTGTGACAGATTTTCAGGAGAAAAATCCTTTAGAGTTATTAAGTAGTGCCACAATCATTCTGAGTAATTTCAGAGACCTTTTAGTCACACCTACCAGTTAGACTGTGAGGTAGGGAAAAAGGAAATTGGCTAAACTAATTCTCAACTACCAGAGACAATGCTGTTTCCCAGACTTGAAGACGCTGATGAACTGCTTCTGAAGGAAAAGTTTTAGAGAAGAGCTTCCTTAACAAAATGTCACAGGATTTCTAGGGCTGATAGAAGACACATTTTAAAACAAGCGATATGTTTAATAGCTTCTTTGTTTCCCTGATTTATCATTTGTGTTAAAATATTCCTTCAAATTTTATTTACTCTCAGCTGCCTAATCTCATGGGCAGTCGCCAGTGAGGGATAATTTGAGCAAACCTAGGACATGAATCATGGAATGGAATCTGCGGGATCACTGACCGCTTTCCCTCAGGACTGATTCTGCCGTCTTCATTATGCTCATTTGTTGTACAGCAAGGTACACTGTGAATAACAGATTCCATCAAAGGCCCAGACAGAAAAAGAAATCCACACATTCTCAGAATTGCAGTCTAAATGCTTCCTTTTTAGCTTATTTTCTTTGCTAAATGTCTTTACCAAGACTTTTTTCCCACTGTATTTACTTGCAAAATGCGGAGTTTAGCTGTCCATGCACACTGTGATCTGTGGTTTGACTGCAGTCATTGCCCGTGGTTTGGTTTCTATTCTATATTTTCCTGTTTCAACCCATAGTATATTTTAAACTTGAATTTTGTAGTAGATCTGGCATCTCAGAGGAATCTTGAAAAACTCAGCATTCCGTAGGATAGATCAACCAGTAGATTCCATGCTCCAGCCCGTTAAATATTTCTTGCATGAACACTTAACTTTCCTATCCCTTTCCCACTTTATCATGTTTTCCAGCCAACACGACTATCCTGATTACATCAAGTTTCTGTTTATTTTGTGCCCGCACCTATGTAACTGATAGGGATTGGAGAAAAACTTTATTTTAAAATTATGACATATGTATACTTATGCCATGTTGGTGTGCTGCACCCATCAACTCGTCAGCACCCATCAATTCATCATTTATATCATGTATAACTCCCCAATG
>NW_016825936.1:1890307-1901184 GCF_001698545.2 Rhinopithecus bieti
TAATGTAATGTAAATTACTAAAATACTAATGTATAATGATATATCTTACCATATATACATTACAGTGCAACTCTGTCACTAAAAAATATTTTTTAGTTCTTATAATGTTACTTCATTTAGTCCTTTTGTAGTATTGCACTATATAAAAATTAATATTTATTGCTCTTGTCATTTACAACTACCTCATTTCCAGTGTTCCACTATCTCAATGTTCTATTCATCTTAGAGACCACAGATTGTACTACAAAGAGGTTATAATAAATAAGAGAAAAAAGCTTGAAACAATAAAAATGATTGAAATAAAATGATAGAAGATGATCCATTATGCAACTACGGACCAAAAGAACAGTAGGATTGCATTCTGAAAATCTGCCAAAACAAAATTTGAAGGAAAAATATGACACAGAAGAAAAAGAAAAGTAGTATATAATGTTACAAGAAATACCATGACAAGAAGACATATCTATCATTGATAACCTTTTACAATATATCATACAACAAGAAATATATAAGTAGTCAGATTTAGTTGATGAGTCAAGTACACAAATATAAACAGGAACATTGAAGATCTAAAAATAGAATTGCTGAATTCAAGACATCATACATAAAAACCAGAATTGTTCTTTTCAAGTGCACGTGGACTATTAAGGAAACTATGTTTAAGGTGACAAAAACAGCCTCAATGGACATTATAAAATCAATTTCATAGAAATGATGTATATGAAGTATATTACAATAAAAGAGTCAATGTAATTTTAATATATAATGAAACTATATTATAAATGTTTGAAAAGACATGGAAAGCAAAAAAAATTTCAACATAATAGAGGTCAAAAACAACAAATAAATTTAATAGAATTGAAAGTTGGTTCCTATAAAGTATATACATATGCTTAATCATACCTCTAATAAAACTGATCAAGAAAAAAAGAAGATAATATATAGATTTTAAATGGATAATAACTGTAAACACAATAAACACTGAGCATTATAAAATACTATAATATGCTTCAGAATGTAGTGAAGTAGCTAAATTTATAGAAAATATTAAATTTGTCAGAAGAAATAATGTAATAACAAAAGATTATAAAAACTTCTAAATGTGTCAGAAATACCCAGTTCCAAAGGATATTGAAGTTGAGTTCTATTATACTTTTAAAGAACACTTTATTCCTGCAACAAACAAGTTGTTACAATAAAAAAATTAGAAAGAGCAAAAGCCACTCAGTTTATTTTGTGAACGCAATGGAATGATACCTTCTAAGCCAGAAAACTCCCATTTTACTTTTGAACAAATTAGTTAAATGACAAAATTCATAAACGTAATATTAAATATTCAAATCCAATTATATATCATGATCAAATAGGCTTATGCACGAAATTCAAGAATGTGTCAAACAGAAGTGCTGTCAATGTAATTCAGTGCATTAACTAATGAAAAAAGGTCATAATTTTCAACACCAATGAGTGAATTCACTCAACCAGATTTAACCATTATTTATTTAAAAGACCTTAGTACACTAGAAGTAGAAGAGATTTTAAAATATATATTATAAATTAAAACCTATAAAATATTTACATAATGGGGGAAACTTCAGATGTCTAACTTCATTCTCAAGAATGGAGAAGAATGCCCAGCATCAGTGCTGTTATTTAATACTAGACATGCTAGAAAATGCTACTATAAAGAAAAAGAAATGCTAGTAACAGGTGTAAGTGCTGAATGGAAAGAGAAAAAATGGCATCATTGCAAATATCTTATTATCATCTACTTTTAAAAATGAGTATAATTAACAATTTATTGTAACTCATAAGATAGTTCAGCAATTTGATCAGTCAACTTACAGAGTGTCAGTAGTGACATCATCAAATGCCAATGGAGAAATACACAAACAAGATGGCATTTACAATTAGTAGAAACCAATGAAAGTAATTAATGATTAACTATGCATTCATCTCTATAGAGAAAAACTTTAAGTCCCAAATAAAGGGCAAAGTAAATGAATAAATGGAAAGAACCTGCTTGCTCATAGATAGGACAACTCAAATAAAACAGAGGCCAATTCTCCCCAAGCTAATGTATAAATATAAACTGATTCAACCAAAATATCCATTGAAAGTTTAATTAATAGATATAATTATACTAAAATGTAAAATGTAATAGAAGTCAACACATAATTGAATAAACTCAAAAGAAAAGACATAAATGGAGCTTGCCCTGCCAGATATTGATATTTCAATGATGTCAAAAATTACATCCAATGACTGGGCATGATGACTCATGTCTGTAATCCCTGCATTTTGAGAGGCAAAGGCGGGAAGACTGTTTGAAGCCAGGGGTTCAAGAAGTTTAGGTTATATTAAGTTACCAAACCTAAGAATAATTGGTGCTCCCAAGGAAGAAGAAAAATCTAAAAGTTTGGAAAACTTGTTTGAGGGAATAATTTCGTGAGTAAATCAAATGTGCTCTAAAAGGAGTATATAGGGATACCTAATTCCTTCAGGACCTAAGTAATTGTGATAGAGATTCCTGTTGACCACTTAATATACCAGCCAGGAGCACAGGTTCCTGGATGTTGGCTTGTGAGATCCACAAAGCCATCAGGCATTGCTGTTTGGGTCAACAGAACCATGAAAAATTGTAAGTAGGTTGTATATAAAATACATATGTGAAATGAAACCTGACTAATTCCCATTACAGACCATATAAAGAGTAGTCTGCAGGCCTTTCCTGCAGTGGTGGCTTCATTTATTGTAATGCAGACATCAAAAACCACTTTGTAAACTTGTTTGGTGATGCTTTTTAGGCTTTGAAATAAATATTTTAGCAGGAATTAGCACTAAAAATAATGCTTGTATTTAATAATAAAAAAAATAAGTACTTAATGCTAGCCTCTCAAGAAAGTTAACAGTGAGTGTACAGCTTGCACAAATATTTGTTGACATTTATCATTCACCATAGAAACGACTTGCTATGTCACTGATTACATGAAAACTAGTAGGTAGTAATCTGCAGAATAAACATTAGATTCTATTGCAAAAGCTAGTAGTTGATATAAGAATACTGAATCCAGAGACACATATGAGTACAGAAAGTGCAGGCACTTAACACTCTATAAAACATGACATTTCGTTTAGATCTAATTGTGTTTTCATTCACAGATTTCATTCACTTTATAATTTAAGTTTATGTGTGAAAAATGAAGAAATAGCTACTGTGGTGCTGTGTCCATTGACAGAAAAATATTTTAGAAGATCTCATTTATTCCATATTTACATCTGTGTAATAGATGCTTTAAAGAGAAAGTCAGTTAATTCCAAAAAGTTTTATTTTAATTTTTTTCAGTTAAAGATATTAAAGCAAACCTTTTATAGTTTATTCTGTCAAAACTAAATTAACTGACATTACTTTGAATGTTGTTATAAATTTAGTTCAGAAGTTAAAATATTGAGAAATGTATTTATGAACTTGGAGAAACAAAAAAAGTTAAATACATTAAAATAAAATAAAAACGTAAGCATAGCAAAATTTTATTAAAATATTTAAAATTAAGACTAGGCGTGGTGGTTCATGCCTATAATCCCAGCATTTTGGGAGACTGAGACAGGTGGGTCACCTGAGGTCAGGAGTTCAAGACCAGCCTGGCCAACATGGTGAAACCCCATCTCAACTAAAAACACAAAAATTAGCTGAGCAGGGTGGTGGATGTTATCCCAGCTACTAGGGAGGCTGAGGTAAGAGAATCGCTTGAACCTGGGAGGCGGAGGTTGTAGTGAGCCAAGATAGTGCCATTACACTACAGCCTGGACAATAAGAGCAAAATTTCATCTAATAAATAAATAAATAAATAAATAAATAATAAAAGTTGAAAAATGATTTAAAATGTTTAAAGAATACATTTCAAACTGTATCAATGTATTTGGGATGAAAATAGCAGAAAAAGCCATAGTATTTGGAGTCCATATAAAATATTTATGGATCTTTAAGATAAAACACAAAACAAAGTATAACAATGGGCATTTTATAATAAAAGAAAAGGCATGGCTTATAGAATAGGAAAACTCAACCTTGTACACAGTCAATTATTTACAAATTGAATCACAATGAAACTTTATTTTTTTCCTACCATATTAAAATAAATGAAAAAGACTGCAATATCAAGAGTTAGTTAGGCCATGGAGAAATTTTTGACAATATGTTATGTACCAGTTGGAATATATAAGAATATTTAGAATTGACTTTTTTTTTTTTTGGAGACGGAGTCTGGCTCTGTCGCCCAGGCTGGAGTGCAGTAGCACAATCTCCGCTCACTGCAAGCTCCACTGCCTCCCGGGTTAATGCCATTCACCTGCCTCAGCCTCCCTAGAAGCTGGAACTACAGGTGCCCGCCACCACGCCTGGCTAATTTTTTTGTATTTTCAATAGAGACGGGGTTTCACCGTGTTTGCCAGGATGGTCTCGATCTCCTGACCTCGTGATCCGCCCGTCTCGGCCTCCCAAAATGCTGGGATTACAGGCGTGAGCCACTGCGCCCGGCCAAGAATTGAGTTGTTTTTATGAAAAGGTTCTATGGTCTATCAATCTAAGAACAGATAAACAAATTGTAGCGAATTAATGAAATACTATAAAGTTTTGAAAATAAATAAATTAAAACCATATGTAGCAACATACATTTCACCAGTGTAATATTTAGAGAAATAAACAAGTCACAGAAGGACACATAAGCAAGTTATAGAAGGATATATTTTAAATATATATAATGAGACATTGTACTAAATATTTGTACAAAGAAAAAAACAAGCAACAGAATGCAAGCACAAAATTCACAATGGTGGATTCGTCTGCCGTGACTACAAGAGATGACATCAAGGAGATATGTGGATGGAACCTTAATAGATATGGCACCATTCTATATTCAAAATTAGACATATGAGTATTTACTATAATACTCTTTATGTATTTTATGAGATATTATACATCATCTCTTTAATATTTTAAATATTTCTTAAAAGTTTTATTGTACAAATAATAATTTGGGTACATGTACAAATTCAACATAAGTGATAATCCTTGCATTGACGTAAAACTATCTCCCAACTGCCAAAGTAGGAAGCATGTCAACACTTTGAGCATGAAAAAGACAATAAATAAAGAATACAAAAGACTAGAATATATACAGATGAAATGTCAATTCATATCAATTAGCGAGCAAGAATATTTTGCAGAGGAATTATCTGTGGTCAACCAATGATGAGATATAATGAGAAAAAATAGGATATAGGAAGGGCATATATAAATAAGTAAAAACATGCACATAATGAGTCTCAAAAAGAAAAAAAACGTATATAATATACATGTGCATATAAAGACATAAAATATTCGAATAAATTATAACTAAATTTCTCTTAAAATCAAATAAACAATACTTAGCAATTAGCATTTCCCATGTACCAGGCAATGAGAACTTTTCCCAAGTGAATTGATTTAACACTCAGAAATTCATATGAGAAAACTGTTATTATTGACTACATTTTACATAAGAGGCAAGGGAGGAAGACAGAAAGTCATACATTGGGTAGTGATTGCACCACAGTTTGAACTAAGGCAGTCTACTTTGAGCCAGTGCTGTTAACCATGGTAAATTCTCTAAAAAATACATCGTCAATCTCCTAAGAAATAAGAATCAATGCATATTTGCATATTTTTTAACTTGATGAAAGTTGTAGAACAAAATATACAGCAAATATAAAATTTTCTGTAGAAACTTTAAATATATTTTCTTTAAGATTAGTGGCAAGACAAGTTGACTTGTATCACCAGTTTTTTAATACTTTACACCAGTTACTGTATTGGAACTCCCCCAATACAATAACACAAGAAAGAGAAAAAGAAAAGAGGTGTAAAGATTGGAAAGGGAGATATAAAATTATCAATATGAGTAGACATATTGATACTCATGTAAAGTAGTGATTCTTTACACAGAAAAAAAACACCAGAAGTCAGAAATCATTCCAAGTATGTGATATTTCAACAAGATCCTCAGATTTATGTACAGCTTTGAAAAAGAGTTATAATTCTCTAAAATCACAATAATCATCTTATAAATACATAATATATAATTTACTGTTGAAAAAAATCAAATGTATCATAATTGACATATAATGCACAGTGTATATGTGGGGAATAAAAATTAAATGACACAAAAATTATGTACAAATGAAGATACACATGTTTATGAATGCAGAAAATTAATTGTGTGAAGCTGTCAATTCCCCCACAATAAATGTATGGATTCACATTGTCAGCAATATTCTGCCTAGTTTTTATTAATTGAATAAAATCATTTTAAATTTATACAAAAGAATCAAGATTTTGAATAGCACAGATACGTATCATAATATGCCAAAAACACATTATAAAAAATGTAAAGTACTCCTGAAGGAGCTGAAAAATAGAACCAGAAAATGATTAAAGATCTCTTAGGATTATGTATAATGGTAAATTGATATCTGATAAGGCAGCACCACAGTAAAGGGAGAAAAAGTATAAACTGTTAGGAAACAAATATTATTGGGAAAACTGGCTCAAAATATAAAATATGAAATCAAACTACATACTTATCTTGTTATCTATCATCATGCACTCTATTTGGATTCAAATTAAACATGAATGTTATAGTGACAAAATTAATATAAGTAATATATGTGTGTGTATATATATGTATTTTTTAATAGAAGAAAATGTATGTGTATATTGTTGTGACCCTTGGGTATAGAGAATTTCTTCAAAAAATCTAAAAGGCATAAATCATAAAGAAAAAATTGGATGTGTATATGATTCTATTCAAACTAAGAATTGCTATTCACACATGGTTAATATAGACCTTGATATAGCATGAGACCCCAAATATCCTTTTAACAATAAATATTGTGTAAAGCTCTCCTTTCTATGCTTACAAAAATGGATACTATAACTCCATATCAAATATAATTTTTAAAAGTATATTACTGTAATATAAGGTGAAGTAAAATAATTTAAATTTATCATGTTCTGTTCAGTATTTGAAATGGCAAATTGTTTGTCAAGGCTATATTAGCATCTATACATAGAATTACTATGACTTCAAAGCTACAAATGTTAATTTATGAAGGGAAGTTTCAATGTATATTCAAATACCAAGCGGTTCATTAGTGTCCATGATTTGATTTTCAAAATGATCAACGATTTTGGTAAGGTTCCCCACAATGCCTTCATAAATTTGTACTGTAGGTACATTTCTGGGGAAAACAGTATATATGAAAAACTATTCAAAATTACTTTGTGGTATATTTAAAATGAAATTGAGTTTTAGGATCAAATAATTCTAAGTATTTTATAGTCCAATAATTACCTAGTGAGACATATCAAAGTTTTGTAGAAAATCTACTTTCCCTGGTTCTAATGCACAACATGCCAAGATAAATCCCCTCAATCACCGAGATAACACAAAATGTCTCCCCACATTTCCAAAATTCCAAGGGGAAAAATCCCCCTCCTTTGGGAACCACTACCTTAGACTGAGTTAACTAACAAACGATAGATTGGAAAATGCCATCTCCCACCTTAAAACTCACATGTATTTTATATTTAAGGCTATATGAAACCTTCCTGTAAGTGAATAATAAATTTTAAGAAACCAAAACAATGTGCGAAAGTTAAAACATTCCTTTATACCAATAATAGGCAAGCAGACAGCCAAATTATTAATGAACTCCCATTCACAATCACTAAAACATGACTAAAATACCTAGGAATACAGCTAACAAGGGATGTGAAGGAACTCTTCAAGAACCACATTCCACAGCTCAAGGAAATAAGAGATGACACAAACAAATGTAAAACCTTTCCATCCTCGTGGATAGGAAGAATCAATATCATTAAAATGACCATGCTACCCAAAGTAATTTATAGATTCAATGCTATTCCCATCAAACTACCATTGATATTCTTCACAGAATTAGAACAAAACTATTTTAAATTGCATATGGAATCAGAGAAGACCCTGTACAACCAACACAATCCTAAGCAAAAAGAACAAAGCTGGATGTGTCATCCTAACTGGCTTCAAACTATACTACAAGGATATAGTAACCAAAACAGCATGGTAACGGTACAATACAGACATGACCAATGGAGCAGAACAGAGACCTCAGAAATAACACCACACATCTAAAGCCATCTGATCTTCGACAAATCTGACAAAAGCAAGTGATGGGGAAAGGATCTCCTATTCAGTAAACGGTGCTGGGAAAACTGGCTAGCCATATGCAGAAAACTGAAACTGGACCCCCTATCTTATACTTTATACAAAAATTAACTCAAAACGGATTAAAGACTTAAATGTAAAACCCCAAAACATAATAACCCTAGAAGAAAACCTAGGCAATACCATTCAGGACATAGGCATAGGCAAAGACTTCATAACTAAAATGCCAAAAGCAATGGCAACAAAAGCCAAAATTGACAAATGGGATCTAAGTAAACAAAGAGCTTCTGCACAGCAAAAGAAACTATCATCATAGTGAACAGGCAACCTACAGAATGGGAGAAAATTTTTGCAATCTACCCATCTGACAAAGATGGGTAATATCCAGAATTTGCAAGGGAGTTAAACATATTTACAGGAAAAAAACAACCCCATCAAAAGTGAGCAAAAGTGAGTGAACAGACATTTCTGAAAAGAAGACATTTATGAGGCCAACAAACATATGAAAAATGCTCAGCACCACTGATCATCAGAGAAATGCAAATCAAAACCACAATGAGTTACCTACCACCTCATGCCAATCAGAATGGGGATTATCAAAAAGTCAGGAAACAATAGACGCTGGCGAGGCTGTGGAGAAATAGGAAAACGTTTACACTGTTGGTGGGAATGTAAATTAGTTCAACCATTATGGAAGACAGTATGGCGATTCCCCATGGATCTAGAAGCAGAAATATCATATGATCCAGCAATCCCATTACTGGGTATATACCCAAAATAATATAAATCATTCTACTCTAAAGACACATGCACATGTATGTTTCTTCCAGCCTATTTACAATAGCAAAAATGTGGAACCAACACAAATGCCCACCAATGATAGACTTGATAAATAAAATGTGGTACATATACACATGCAAAACTATGCAGCCATAGAAAGGAATGAGGTCATGTCCTTTGCATGGACATGGATAAAGCTGGAAGCCATCATTCTTAGCAAACTAACACAAGAACAGAAAACCAAACACCACATGTTCTCACTCATAAGTGGGAGTTGAACTTTGAGAACAGATGGACACAGAGAGGGGAACAACACACACCAGAGCCTGTTGTGGTGCGGGGTAGGGGGTGGCGAGGGGAGGGAAGTTAGAGGACGGGTCAATAGGTGCAGCAAACCACCATGGCACACGTATACCTATGTGACAAACCTGCACCTTCTGCACATGTATCCAGTTTTTTTTTTTTTTTTTTAAGAAATAAAGAAAACAGTACATATTCTAATTTCTCAGAAGGTGAAAACTGAATGGATAAGAGGATAAGAAATGTCAAACTCATTAGTGATCAGAAAAATGCAAATGAAAGTCAACAACGAAAGCTAGCTTTGCACATCTGATTGGCGTAAAGTAAAAATTAGATTAGCTAGCTGTTGAGAAAAGTATACATAAGCAGGGAATATTGAGCTCTGCTGGTTGACTGTAACTTAGTACAGATCTTCTAAAGAGCTATGTGTCAGTAATTAGCCAAATTAACTACGAACTTGCTCTATGATTCAAAAATTTTAGTCCCTAAAATGACAGAAAGAACAAACATGTCACAAGATCCATGTTTCCTGTTTGATGGCATTGGATGTTCCTAGGACATAGGAGGCAAAGACCTTTTCTAAATGGGAGGGTGACCATATATTTGAGGCATGTTGAGGAAGTATAAATAATCATAGTCATTGTGGCCCAGTGAGAAGGATTTTATTCAGAAAAACAGACAGATTTCTTTCAGAGGAATCATTTTTCCCGATTGCATTCTTTATTTTATCTAGCAGATTGGCACATTTGGTGTACTTCAGATTGTCTGAGATGGCAGAATATTTAAGACTACCAGCTAAGGTCTGATATGTGAAAATAATTTGAAATCTGGAAATAGTACAGGGAGGAAATAAATTCCTGGAAGGCAGATCAGGGAGAGCTTAAGAGAGGAGATAATAATGTCTGCCCTCACAGTTGATTAGGCATATAAGAAGGAAAGACAATTCAGTACAAGGAAGGAGGAGAAGCAAAGACTGGAAAATGAAAAACAGCATAAAATGTTCATGAAATCTGCTGTTTAATGTAACTAGAGCATGAAATGTTAGATTTGGGAACACAAGAGTAACAAAAAAGAAAAAATCGGTGCTTTCTCAGACAGATTGTATGCTGTAACTCTAACTGCGTAAGTGTCTGCATAATTATGAGTCCATAGAGTTATGTATATCTATCTGTCTGACCATCTATCTTTCTATCTAGCTGTTTCTTAATGACAATTTATCTCCATAACACTGTGTTTTAAATAAATAATATTACCTTGAATTTTTTGTTTGTTTTAGTATTCCTAAAAACAAAATAATCCAAATTATTAGGATGTAAATTACTAATCAAATGCAAAAAAGATTTAGTATGGAATCAGAGAACAGAGAAGGACAACGTTGCTCTAGAAATAGAGTCTCTTAAATGTTGTTTTTCAATATTTACAAAAGCCTCTGCTTCACAATCCTTTTGTGCTCTTGAAATATGCTGAATCCTATTAAAAATGCATATATATTGATGCATTTTATTTTCCACTGCCACTTATATGACCCCATTCATTGTAATTTATAAATTT
>NW_016825936.1:1901262-1929615 GCF_001698545.2 Rhinopithecus bieti
TCTGACCATCTATCTTTCTATCTAGCTGTTTCTTAATGACAATTTATCTCCATAACACTGTGTTTTAAATAAATAATATTACCTTGAATTTTTTGTTTGTTTTAGTATTCCTAAAAACAAAATAATCCAAATTATTAGGATGTAAATTACTAATCAAATGCAAAAAAGATTTAGTATGGAATCAGAGAACAGAGAAGGACAACGTTGCTCTAGAAATAGAGTCTCTTAAATGTTGTTTTTCAATATTTACAAAAGCCTCTGCTTCACAATCCTTTTGTGCTCTTGAAATATGCTGAATCCTATTAAAATGCATATATATTGATGCATTTTATTTTCCACTGCCACTTATATGACCCCATTCATTGTAATTTATAAATTTTGCAAAGGAATGATATGCCAAAATGCATAAAGTGAGCTAAATTGTATCTTTACCCAAACTGCAATTTATTTTACCAATTAAATAATTTTATTGGACAAAATACATGGAATAATTTATAAGCCAATAAAATTATGAGAATACAAAATGTGATCAGCGTAATTATATAACTTCATTGGAATATAGTTTCTAATATTTTCTAATCCACTGAGAATTACTGGGTTTTATTTTCAGTTATAAACATTAATGTTTTAAATTTGCCAGTATGTTATGTGAATGCTATTTAATACTTGGCTAACGTAAAAGGCATCCCACCAAAATTTGTTTCATTGGAGATTGTTAATGAAGACCACCAAACTACAGAGAAACAAATACTCTGACATTCTTCTAGGAATAAACTTTCCTCAAGAGTTCTGTTTCATATTAGCATCAGTACCATCATGAGAATGGACTTACCTCTAATTACAAGGAAAAGGTTGGGAAGGGAGCATTTTTCACCCATCGAGTTAAGTATTAGAAGAAAAGCAAAGTCTTTCTTTCAGATATTATAGGTAAACATTTTAACTGCTTTTAATTTAATCTCATATGTCAAATAAACTTTGAGATTTCCATCTAGGAATGTGCATTGCCTATGGAGTTGGCCACGAGGTGGTGGTGAGGAGGAGCTCAGCAAAGAGAGTCTATAAACCCAGGTTTCTCCCCCCAGGTCTGTCTCTGATGTGCTTTAAAGTCATTTTTACTGCTCTGGAGCCTCAGTGGTGTCATACAGGAGTTAAAATAGTTCTGTGGATTTCGCCCTGATTTAATCAGAAATGCTCTTTATGCATTTTATGTACAGACTTCTCTCTAAAATGTTGTTTTGAAATAGATCTCCCCTAAAAAAGAAAAAGGTGAGTGGAAAATAGGTTCTATGAGGGGTTTCCTGTTCTAATATCAGTAGAACTTCTGAATACTACAGCTTTCCTTATGCTGGATTTTGATTGGTTCTATTCTCTGTTAAATTCCTTATCATGAAACAGAAATACAGTGATTTGTTCTGTGACCCAGCTGTGGAAGTACAGGCAACAGTGGGGATATGGTGGTAGGTTCATGTGATTGTTTGGGCAGATAAAATCTTCAATACCAATCTATAGGGAAGCTAGGCATGCATAGTAAGACAAAAAACCAAAACAAACTATTCTTGAAGATCCAGATGGCTAGATAAATTTTCAGATCTTAAAAGTCAATAGGTCCCAGTTACCAGGTCAAAACTCTCTAACAAAGGATATTGACATGAAAATGAGGGTCCAAGTTCTGGAGAAACTAGGCAAGTTAATAATATAATAACTCAAGGACATAAAGATGGAGCAGGTACAGAGTTTTAAATTTGTGCCACATGCCAGGTTTATTATAACACAAAGAAAAATGAGATTCAAAATTCCTATTGTTGGGTTGCAACACAAAACTAACTATGTAATTCTATTCCTATACAATAAGGAGGCAAAAAATATTGGGAAACAGTTACTAGTCTCTGCCAGAGTTCCTGTGATGGTTTATTTTATGTGTTAACTTGACTGGGCTAAGGGACACCCAGACTGGCATAACATTGTTGCTAGTTGTGTCTGAAAGATTGATATTTGAATCAGTAGACTGAGTAAAGAAGATCCAACCTCATTAATGTGAGTGGATATCATGCAATACCTTGAGGGTCTAAATAGAGCAAAAAAAGATTTGGAAAGAATACATTTGCTTGCTGTTTGACTTGGGACTTTTTTTTTTCTTGCCATCAGGCATCACACTCCTGGTTTTCAAACCTTTAGACACAAACTGAATTACCTCACTGGCTTTCCTGTTCTTCAGTTTGCAGACACCAAGCATATAGTGGGACTTCTTAATCACTGTAATTGTGTGAGCCAATTTCGATCAAGTCCTATAATAATTTCCTTGTATTTATGTTTTTATGTGAGAAGACTTATATTGGGTATATATTCTGTTTCTCTGAGAACCCCTGACTAATACAGATACTGTATGTAGTTGCAGGTCAGTGGTTTCAGACCTAGAAAAGAATTGTGCAACGTGTGGGAACAGAAACAGTGCAAACACACTTGACCAACAGCAAGGATGTATCTCATCTTCCTCACCTTATGAAAAATCCAATGGAACATGCATCTTGACTTTTTGTATGTTCTCCCAGTAAACATAATTATTTATACAACACAGTGGATATAAGCATGCATGTTAATGTATGTGTCTATCGAAGTTTCTCTGAGAACACACTACCAGGGTAATAATTCTCATATGTAAAAACAAAACCAAAACAACTGTGATCTAAGGCAAAATAGCAGCTACATAGTTTTTCACTAATAGCAACATTAGTAATGACTTTTTTAAAGTCTCATTTTCACTACAGAACAAATATAATTATAAACACCCATTCAGATGTGTATATGATAAAGGATTTTTATGTCTCCGAAGGAATCACACTCATACACAATGTGAACACAGGTGCATGCATATATTTAGGAAAAAAAACTTCAGTTTTCTGTGAAACCATTCCTTTGTATTCTTGACATCGAGAATAATTTTGAAAAGAATACATTATTTATCAGTAGAATCACCAGTTATTTCCATCAGAAATGAAACATTATTTCTATCATGTGCCATTCAACATCAGGATCACTTATTTTCTATACATCTATAAAATTACCTATACGTTTTCCTCCACTGCTAGTTAAACTAGGATACCCTAAGTGTAGTGCTCAGGACTCTGGCAACCACTTGGGCGTCCAAATCTTGACTCTGTCTCAATCTCCAATTCGAATTTTCTGGGAAAATTTGAAATTTAAACACTTGAAATTTGAAAACTTGAAATTTGAAAATCCGAAATTTGCAGTGGTGTGCTTTGCCACACACCCATAAACACTACTTATCAAAATGTCTCCATAATTGTCTTCCCGCCAAGGCCTGTTGCCTGAATTTATTTGCCAATACAGAATTCTTTCCAAATAAACACATTGCATATATAAGCATGAATAATTATTTATTGTAACTATTCTTCATGAATAATATAAAAGGGTGGGAGGATGAGAAGCAGAGTGAAAACTTCTAATTAACAGAAAAAGGTAAGCGAATCTAAAGACTAATTAGCAGCACAGGTGACTCTCACAGAAAGAAGAAACTTGTAGAAAAACTGTATAATGAAGGTCACTAAAGGAAGTGCACTAAAAGTTGACTTCCAGCTTTCCAGTATTTCCATAATCAAATGAACATCTTATTTCTTAGCGTGTTTTGCTGTCAAGAAGCCAAAACTTAGAATAATTTTATGTGCTTTTTTTGATCTTAGATTTTATTTTTAATTGGTACACAATAATTGTACAGATTTATGGGTATGGTGTGATGTCTTGATACATATATACCTTGTACAAAAATCAAATTAGGGTATGTCGCTTATCCATGACCTCAAATATTTATCATTATTTTGTGGTGAGAACTTTCACATTCTCTTCTAATATTGTTAACTGTATTCATCTGACTGTGCAATGGGACACCAGAACTTATTTCTCTTATATATCTGAAATTTTGTACCCATTGAACAATCTTTCCCCATTCCTTCTTACTCCCTACTCTTCTCAGCCACTGGTAAGCATTACTCTACTCTGTGATTCTTTGAGATCAGCTTTTTAAAATTTCACGAATGAGTGACATTATGCTGTACTCGTTTTTCTGTTCTTGTATTTTCAGATAACACAAGGTCATCAGAGTTTATCCATGTTACCATAAATGACAGGATTTCATTAATTTTTATTGCTCATTAGTATTTCTTTGTTATATATATATACACACACACACACACATATATATATGTCACATTTTCTTTATCCGTTCATCTGTTAATAGACACGTGTTGATTTCATATCTTTGCTATGAAGAATAATGTTGCAATGAACATGAGGGTGCGGATATCTCTTTGACATACTGATTTCATTTCTTTTGGATACATACACAGTAGTGGGATTGCTGGCTCATATGATAGTTCTATTTTTAATTTTTTGAAGGACCTCCATACTACTTTTCATAATGCCAACATTAATTTACATTCCCAACAGTGTATAAGGGTTCCTATTTCTCAACATCCATGCTAACATTTGTTTTTTTTTTATATGTATTTTTTGTAGTAGCCATTCTAACTAAGGTGAGATGATATTTCATTGTGGCTTTGATTTGCACTTCCCTGATTATTAATGATGTTCAGCATTTTTTATATACCTATTGGATTTTTGTATGTTTTTCTTGAAGAAATATTTATTCAGGTATTTTGCCCATTTAAAAATAAGATTGTTTTTTGCTATAGAAGTGTTTGAGTTCCTTATATGTTCTAGATATTATCCTTGCCAGGTGCATAATTTGCAAGTATTTTCTCTAATTCTGCAGGTTGTCTGTTTAGACAAAGATTATTATCCTTGTTGTGCAAAAGCTTTTTAGTTTGATTTAACCCCATTTTTCTTTTTTTGCTTTTGTTGCCTGTACTTTTGAGTTTTTATCCAGAGAATTATTGCCCAGGCCAATTTCATGAAACATTTTCCTTATGTTTTCTTCTTCTTCTTCTTCTTCTTCTTCTTCTTCCTCTTCTTCTTCTTCGTTAAGTTCTAGGGTACATGTGCACAAAGTGCAGGTTTTTTACATATGTATACATGTGCCATGTTGGTGTGCTGCACACATTGACTCATGATTTACATTAGGTGTATCTCTTAATGCTATCTATCCCTCCCCCCTTCCCCCTCCCCACAATAGGACCCGGTGTGTGATGTTCCCCTTCCTGTGTCCAAGTGTTCTCATTGTTCAATTCTCACCTATAAGTGAGAACACGTGGTGTTTGGTTTTCTGTTCTTGCGATAGTTTGCTGAGAATGATGGTTTCCAGCTGCATCCATGTCCCTACAAAGGACACGAACTCATCCTTTTTTATGGCTGCATAGTATTCCATGGTATATATGTGCTACATTTTCTTAATCCAGTAGTTTTATAGGTTCAGATCTTACATTTAAATCTTTAATCTATTCTGAGTTGACTTTTGTATTTGGTAAGAGATAATGATCTTTTATTCTTCTGCATGTTGATATCCAATTTTTACGCACCATTTTTGAGGAGACTATTCTTTCCCCAATGTGTGTTCTTGGTATCTTTGTTAAAAATCAGTTGGCTACAGTGACTTTATATCTGTGTCCTTTATTCTGTTACATTTTTCTGTGTCCATTTCTTATGCCAGTATCATGGTATTTTGGTTACTAAAATAGAAATTCTTTCAAACTCATTCTATGAGGCCGGTATCACCCTAATACCAAAACCGGAGAAAGACATAACAAAAAAGAAAATATAGGTCAATATCCCTGACAAATATTGATGCAAAAATCTTTGACAAAATGCTAGAAAAACTAATTCAATAGCACATTAGGATGATCATTTACCACGATTGAGTGAGATTCGTCAAGGATGGATCAACATATGCAAATTAATAAACATGAAATATCATTTCGACAGAATCAATTACAAAAGCATATAATCTTTACAAGAAATGCAGGAAAAGCATTTGATAAAATTCAACTTCACTTCATAAGAAAAACTGTCAATAAATTAGCTGTAGAATTAACATACCTCAACACAATAAAAGCCATATATGACAAATTCATAGCTAACATCATACTGAATGGGAAATAGTTAAAAGCTTTCCTCTAAGATCTGGAACAATATAAGGATGGCTACTTTCACCTTTTATTTAACGTAGTACTGGAAGTCCTAGCCAGAGCAATTAGTCAAGAGAAAGAAATAAAGGGCATCCAAATTAGAAAGGAGGAAGTCAAATTATCCTTCTTTACTGATGACCTGATTTTATATATAGAAAACTCTAAAGAATCTAACACAAAACTTTAGAAATAATGAATGAATTCAGTAAAGTTGTAGGATACAAAGCCTACATGCAAAAATCAGTAGTGTTTCTATATGCCAATAGCAAACTATATAAAAAATCAAGAATGTAAATCAACTCCATTTATAATGGCCCCCAAATAATACCTAGGAATAAATTTCGCCAAGGAGGTGAACGATCTCAATAATAAAATGTATAAAACATTGATGAAATTGAAGAGGACATGAATAAATGGAAAGATATCCTATCTTCATGGAATAGATGAACTGATATGGTTAAAAAGTCCATACTACCCAAAGTGATCTACAGATTTTATGTAATCCCTATCAAAATACTAATGACATTTTTCACGGAAATAGAAAAAATAATCCTAAAATTTATATGGAACTGCAAAAGATCTCCAATGGTCAAATACATCCTGATCGAAATGAACAAAGCAACTTAGAGCCATTTTTAAAAGAAGTTTGTGATGGAGAAATGCTAAGTCATTCATACTTCCTTGTTAGCGAAAAATAGGCATGCACACATCACCCCCCACTCCGCTCCCCCTCCACACACACACACCACACTAGATGCTTGGCATTGTTTCTTAGTTGCTTTAACTATATGTTTCTGGGTAAGCAGGGTCTCCATCCTTGGGACATTTGAAATGTCCCTGTTTTCCAAATGTCCATAGACTTGCCTTGGAGATATGATTTGAAATCGTTAGCCTCCATGACATACCTCTCATTTTGTCTTTTAAAATCTTAAAATACTCGAATTAACAACAGACTGTTCTAGTTAGTAACACAAATTGCATTCTGAGACTCAAAGAAAGGTTTTGTGTTTGTTTTGCTTTAAATTCTTAAGAATATTTAACATGGATTATATAAATTAATAGCATACTAATTTGTATAGAAATTGTTGCTGCTGTTACTTAATGCTATGTTCTCAAGTATCATGGCAGTCCGTGTTACTGTCACTGCTTATTTAGAAATATTTTTTCCAAGGGAGACTGCAACCCAGTGAAGGCAGAATTGTGTCATTCATTCACTTTTTAGTGACATTGTCTATCACAATGCCATTGTAGAGTCACAAAAGTATTTGCTGAGTGAGGTATTAATTATGTGACTTTGAAAAAGCATGAGAATACTGCACAAGCAAATTACATACAGAACAAAAGTTACACACAAGGTCTATAATTCTCTGTATAGGAATGAAACAATTCCTAATAAGAAAAAGGAAATCATTGAGATTTCCGAATTTGGGGATCATCCTCATGACCTTTGACATTTATTGAAATGTATTGACTCTGAAAATTATTGTGCTTTATTTTAGCTAAGACGGACAAGATGTCCCTGCCTTTACTCCCACCTATCAGTGCAGGATCCACAAATACCTGCTCCACATAAGAACTCCAGTTATATTTGTTGAAAGAATGAAAATGCGCTCAGTTAATTTTTATTTAGTGAGTCTGAAATCATAAATTTAGAATGACTCCTCTGCAATAGTAATTCTTAAAATGTGTTGTACAGAATGGTATTTCCTTGAGCTGCTTCTAAAACAAATTAACAACAACAACAATAACAACAAAAGAGCCAAAGTGGAGACCAAGTTTGGAGGATGTCATCTACTATGAATCCTCTCTAAGAGAGTCAATGTGAACATACCTAAAAAAGCTGACATTTTCTGAATGGGTGATGTACACTAGGCACTCCTTTGAAGATTTTGTATGTTTCATCTGATTTACTCTTTACATTATTATTATATGTTCACATTTTATCAATAAGCCAGCTGAAATATTGTGAGAAAGAGTATCCCTGTCCAAACTGCCACACTACAGTGAATGCCACAGTGGGATTTAAGCCAGACTCGTGTAAGGGAGGAGGTCTTTAACTTTTGCTCTGCTGTCTCCTACATAAGGCTATACAAGACTATGGGAATTGATTTACTTGACCCAGAATTTTCTTAGCTTTTTTTGACAGTAGGGTCCAATTAACTTTTCTTCTTCAAAAATGGCTTCTTTAACATTTTCAGTCACAGGAAATACATATCTCTTAAATAACCGTACTTACCTGTTTAAGTTCCTTTGTAAGATACATGAAAGGAAGTAGTTTGCATCAAAACCATTGAAAACCTATTATGTGAAATACCTATTACTTGAAATAAGTTATGCCTTGCTTTGTAGCCTAGTATAGAATCAATTTTGTAAGTATCTAATGAATATGGAGAAAATGTGTACTTCTAATTTTGAATATAAAATCAAGGATACAGAATTATGTGTATGTTAATTGGATTAAATATTAATGTTTCTGTCTTTTTATTTTTTATTTTTAATTTATGTTTACTTTTAGTTCTGGGGCACACGTGCTATGTGTGCAGGTTTGTTACACAGGTAATCATGTGCCATAGTGGTTTGCACACCTATCAACCAAGCACCTATGTATTAAGCACAATATGCATTAGCTATTTTTCTAATACTCTCCCTCCTCCTGCCACAACCTCCAACAGGACCCGGTGTGTGTTTTTCCCCTCCCTGTGTCCATGTGATGTCTGTCATTGTTCAGCTGTTTAGTTTTCTATTCCTGTGTTAGTTTGCTGAGGATAATGGCTTCTAACTTTATTTATGTTACTATAAAGGACATGATCTCATTCCTTTTTATGGCTGCATTGTATTCCATGGTGTATGTGTACCACATTTTCTTTATCCAGTCTATCATTGATGGGACTACAAGCGCCCCCCACCACACCCGGCTAATTTTTTTGTATTTTTAGTAGAGACGGGATTTCACTGTGTTAACCAGAAGTCAAGAGTTTGAGATCAGCCTGGCTAACAAGGTAAAATGCCTTCTCTACGAAAAATATAAAAAATTATTTGGGCGTGGTTGTGCACAACTATAATCCCAGCTACACGGGAGGCTGAGGCAGGAGAATCGCTTGAACCTGGGAGGCAGAGGTTGCAGTGAGCTGAGATCACTCCACTGCAGTCCAAGCTGGGTGATAGAGTGAGACTCCACCAAAAAAAAAAAAAAGAAGAAGAAGAAAGAAAGAGAAAGAAAGAGAGAGGGAGAGAGAAAAGAAAAGAAAAGGAAAGGAAAGGAAAGGAAAGAAAAGAAAAGAAAAGAAAAGAAAAGAAAAGAAAAGAAAAGAAAAGAAAAGAAAAGAAAAGAAGAAAAGAAGAAAGAAAGAGGAGGGAGGGAGGGAGGGAAAGGAAAGGAAAACGTATGCCCATAGAATTTGCCTCCAGAAGAAATAAATCTAATTCAAAAATAGTACTTTAAATCAGGATAGCCTCATTTAGGCAGGACCAGCTGATTACTTACCAATCTCAGTGACTTCACGCAAAGAAAGTGTGACTCCCTTTTCAACTTGCCGGGAAAGAAAGTCCATAGAAATTTCTTTTTCATTTATTTAGACTTTATACTTGTAATACAAGTCATTTAACATAGATTGCATTACTTAAGACTATTCACATTGACCAAAGTGGCTTGGAATTGGAGTCTTCAATATACCTCAAAAGTAAAAATAGCTACTGTGAATATGATTTCAGTCAAACTCTTATCAGTAACTTTTCAATTAATAAAATATTATTAAAATTATCTGGATTAGAAAAGGTGTGAGAAAAGCATAGAAAATTTGGATATAGAAAAGTCATGATAGACAGACTAAGTAATGAACTTTAGAATTTTTTACCTTAAATTAATGAATCATCATTAAAAATTATTATACTCCATTCAAAATATATACGATGATGAAAAAATAATTTCATTAAAATTGAGTTAGTTTTATAAAATAGCTAAATAGATGCAAGTGTTAGCCTAAATCAATAAGGAAGGCAAAGGCAAACTAATAAATGGAGCTTAACCAATTTCTTAATCATTTAGCAAAAAATCAATGTAGATCTTCATCTTTCACTTCATGAAAGTAATACAGGCCAGGCGCAGTGGCTCATGCCTATAATCCCAGCACTTTGGGAGGCCAAGATAGGAGGATCACTTAAGGTCAGGAGTTCAAGACCAGTATGACCAACATGGTGAAACCTCGTTTCTACTAAAAATACAAAGTAGAAGGGCGTGGTGGCATACTCCTGTGATCCCAGTTACCTGGGAGGCTGAGGCAGGAGAATCACTTGAATCCAGGAGGTGGAGGTTGCAGTGAGCCGAGATAGCACCATTGCACTCCAGCCTGGGCAACAAGAGTGAGATTCCATCTCAAAAAAAAAAAAACCCAGAGAAATATAAACTACTACACATAGATCGACCATATGACATTAGATGAATTAAAAATTATCTCTAAATTTAAAAAATATTAGAGGGATCACTGGTAAAGATTTTCTAATATTATACTTATTACCAGATGCATCAAATTATACATACAAAGATTTTAACAAACAAAAGTTTTTAAAACTGTGCCCTTACAACATTATCAAACTTAAAATGAAAATACCAAGAAGTAAAGACAAACGTAATAAATTTAAAAACATATAAAGTATTATAAATAAAGCATCCTTATAAATTGATGTGAATCATTATAATCTCAATAATATATGGGTAAAGTTTGAACAAACAATTAAAAAATAAATTTGGATAAAGGTAATAAAAATAGCTAATGTTAATAATTAGGATTATATATGAGTATAAGGTTATTAGCTAATGAATAGGTTCAATACACGTAGGGGAGGACAGTAAAACTCATCGGTATATTTTGACAATACAAATGTCTATTTTGGTCTCTTAAATTATAAATGCTCAAAAATAATAATACTCAAAGAAAGTGCATGATATATTAATATGGGCAATTAAATGAGCATAAGAACATGTCTATATGCACTGAAAGTTGTTCATCCCATTTGTGTAAAAATTCTACTGCTACGAATCTAATCAAAGAACATAATTTAAAATGTAAAATTTTGATTTACAAAACATTTATTTTCATTATAATTATAAAAAAGTTGACCTAAAATAATTTAGAATTATTAAATTACAGTATTGCATCCACACAATGGAATATTAGGTAATTATTAAAATTGTAAGATTTTCAAATTGCAGAATTTAAAAAAAAAATGCAACTGGAAAAAAAACACTATAAGCCATTGTACCCAGTGATTCTAATTTGAAAAATATTAACTATACACAGGAAACATGTAAAATGAAAACCGTCTAACTGAGGTTAATAGTTTTTTCATTATAAATTTTAATATTGTTATACTTAGCAATTTACCATTGTGTCTTTTCGTTAGAAGTTGTGACACTTTTCTAGTCTTTAAGTGGAGCTGAGAATTAAGAGTAATATTTCAGACTTAGTTTTTGTAACATAAGTAAGAGTGGTCATAAACTTGCTATCATTTTCATTTTCTCCGTTATCCTCATAGTATAGCCTAAGAATATATTAGCTTATTTAAAATTATTTAATCCTATGCATATATCTTAGCTTGTAATAAATTGAACAGTGTCTTCTTGCCTTTTTGCTTTGTTTTGCTTTGTGTCTACATTTTCTTCCAATGTTGTTAATTATTGAGTTGTAAGTAGTCTTTTTTTTTTTTTTTTTTTTTTTTTTGGTACATACCTAATCACTAAGTGGGCCAGTGATTTCCCACTGCATTATTTCTAATATTGTGTCATAAGTGATATCAAGACAGAATAAAATTATTAGTTTCTCAGGAAGCTCAACATCCATATAAGAATGCTCTAGGAATTTGATCACAGTGTAGTGAACCATGAAAGAGTAACTACATAAAAAGTCATGAGAGATTTAATTTAAACAGCGTGGACCATAAGTGATAAGAGAACTCCTTCGTCTATTTTCCCATCCAATCCAAAGATCCCTTTTATAAGGCCCTTTCCAGATAGCATAAAAAATGTCACGTCTTCCACTGTAACATAAAGCAACCTATCTCACTGAAGGAAAGGTCTATAAAAAAGCTTATTCTCATGTCACTGATTTACCCCCAAGCACTCTTCCTTCTTAGATAAAACTAAAAAAAAATTTTTTTAAATGTTTGAGACACCATCTTCCACTGTGTCTATCCCTGCATCTTGACTTTCTGAGGTTATACAAAACACCTTGAATTTCCCTAATTCCATCCTGCTTTACTTTCCTTCTCTGGCAGCTCTCATTTCCTCAAGTACCTATCACTGCCTTTTCTTTCTTCAGATTTCACTCTGCATATAACCAGAGCTGCTGTTTCTGGAAAACCCAGTTTTACTAATACAACACTTTTGCGTGCACTTCATTTAGAGGTGGTTTTGGGATAATAGAGGGAATCCACATCCCAGTTAGGAGCAGGAAACAATTTCAAATTGAATATTAGTCTACCTCTCTCTTAAAATTATCTTGCTACCTTGCTGTGACAAATTTGTCACTGGATTTTCCACTACAATCTCACTAGCATGTCTTTCTCTGGAAACCATTCTCACTTACTATGACTCCATAACTTTTCACCATCTGTCTTCTTCCCTCAGGTCCACGGATCTCCAAAAATTATATTTCATGATTCACCTGCAGAAAACAGCAATGCAAGAGTATCTTTCATGATGTTCTTAACAGATATCTTCCTTTTTCAAACACCAGCAGTCTCTAGAGGCAGAAATCTATTCTATTTCATTCCATAGGAAATGCTGATTATAACACTAATTTTCTTTCTAGTTAGACTTATATGGAATCTAACATGCTACCCTGTAACTTTCCCTATGATTCAAGTTGTATATTCTGGATAAGTAAGGACTGTATTTGTTGTCTCTTCTATTTAAGACATAATTGGTTATGGAATGAAGTTTCTTCCCTATCTCTAGCCCTTAGATTTTTTCAAACTAAATACTCCTTGAATGTCAAAGAATCTCCATTTTTTTTCACTTATTTTATATTTCCTGGAATGCTCCACAGTTAGGCTTCATTAAACCACAATAAATACAAATAAAAGCAATAGTCAGATAAATGCTGCTGGCATGGACAATAGTGGAACTAAGTCTACAATTAAGGAATGTGTAGCATTTAATTAGAATGAAACCAGAGAAAGTTCTAGACCTTTCATGTGTCTGTGTGAGCACAATGAGTAGAATTGCTAGATTTAACAAATAAAAATAAAAGACATCCAATTAACTTCCAATTTCAGATAAACACTCAATTCCAGATAAATACTTAAACACAGGTAGTTTAAGTATGTCTCATGCCTATGTTTGACCTGGCAATCATAAATGTGAAAAGCCTGTCTTTTTAGTAACTAGGTAAGTCCAGATGAACTAGTATAGGCAGAAAAGATTATGGGTTTATATTATGGAGAGAAAAATTTTAACCAGTCATTTCTCACAAGAGATTAATCATGAGATATTAGAAGTTTTAGAAAGCACAATTAATTCCTGCCCCTTAATTCGACATGAAAATAGTCAAGAAACCAAATTGAAATCAAAATAGGAGTTTGATAATGCAGTTTACACCATTGTCAAATTGGACTAAAATTATTTGGGCCTTTGAAGTAGAGTTATGTTGGTCAAGAATCATCTGCTTATATACAGAAAAAATAAAATAAAACAAAAGCCCTCAAATTAAGTTAAATTGGTTTAAACAAAAAAAAGGAATGCATTGACTCATTCTATTGAAAAGCATGAAGAAAGTGTTTGTTAGCGATTAGATATTATACTCCAATTTGAATCATCTCCTGTATTTGTTTTATGTGTTTCTTTGTTCATTAATCTCATTGAGCCAATATTTTTTGCCTATGGTGAGAAAATAGCCAGCAGAAACTCCAAGCTTGTATTCTTTTCTTTAAGCAAGTTCAGCAGAAAAAGAGATTGATTCTTCTGCTTGTTTTTTCCAGGAAAATTCCAGAATTGAAATGTCATGGGTCTATACCTTCTCTGACTTAAACTAGTGACTATCTCTAGGGAACGGAACAAGCTAATTAGCTAGGCCTAGCCCTGAAGCAAATTTGGAGATGGTCACACCTGAGCTCATGGACTGACACTGAGGAGGGGAGGACTCTAAGTATAAATTAGAGGAGGGATCACAGATTCTGCAGAGACAAAAACAACAGATGTTTACTATTAGGGGCAAGACGTTGCTACCAAACTTATAGATGTGGTGGCTTTAGGATGAAGAAGAAATCTTGTCCGTCCACTGTGCCTCATATATGGGGTGCCCTAAAAACCCAAACTTCCTCATTTGCATTAGGCATACATGAAGAAAACACTTCGTTTTTCAGTGGTTGGTGCAGCCCTTGAAAAAATCTATCCTATTAAAGAGCTTTAAAAAGAAAATGAATAAGAGGTCCAAATATACCCTCTCAAAAATCAGATGAGACAGTGTTCTTTCCATGAGAAAGACCTAGTTACCAGCTTGCAGGGGACAGGTAGCAGAGGGAGTTTCTCTGTTCACTCACACAAAAAAATTTACAAGTCCCAGCTGAAGTTAAACATATATCAGTATCACTTCCTTCTGCTATATTTTATCTTAAGTAGAGCAAGAAAGAAACTAGACTCTAAACTCAGACCTGAGCCACAGACCCAGCAATCGTAGAAGAAGGCCTTGGGGACAAGAATGGCCAGGCCTACCGTGGGAAGCATGGAATTATGTCTGGCTTGGCAAAGAGGTTAAATATAGCCAGAAGCAGCTTAAACGCAGAGCACTGGGAGGGATCAAGTGACAGAGACCACAGGCATGAAGTGATATGTTTCATATTAAAAACCAGATGTTTAATTACTTGACATTTCCAGTCATTTACTTAATTTGAGTCTCTCATAAGTCTCTTAAGGTAAATGATGGAGACTAAAAGTCTATCTCTTTAAAATCAATGAGTAAAATCCTTATGTAGGGCTAGAATTAAGATCACAGTTATTCATGGGGGTGATTCACCACTCTATTGAATACAGTAACTTCTGCAGGTTTTGGGGGGTATTACTTAAGGACAAATTTTAACCATGTTTAAAACAGTCAAGGTACATATTAGCTAGTATTTTCATCCCCTTCAAAACAATATATCATCTATTGCAGCTTGGGAGTTTAATTGATTAACAATATTGGTGGAATTTTCATTGTTTTCTTTAAACATAAAACACCATGCTTTGAAGTACTTAAGATTTTACCCCACCTTATTTTAAAATAATTAATCAGTAAGAGTTGCTATAAAAACATAACCAGGAAAAGAAAGGGAGCAATTCTGTACTAAAATCATTGACACCATGGGAGATGGGGTAGGGAGTTGACTTGAGAAGGCTACTATGTGGCAAAGAAGAGTACTAAAAAAAATAGAGTGTAACATCTGGCTTTCCAATTTCTACCCTGCAATCTGGACAAGTTACTACTTTCCAGAGCTTCTATTTTTCTATTTGCCTGTTGAGGGGGATGATGCCATTATTTTTATAAGGATATGGTAATATACACAAAATGTAATTATTAACTGTAATGCACTAATGATCCTTAAAAATGAGCAGAATTTGAATCTTCAACCTATTTGCCTAGGAAAAGTATTTTTCACTTTTTTTATTTGCTCCATTATAATTGACTTAAACCCCCCTAGAATGGAGAAACAGTTTTGTCAGTTTGAATGGAAAATGCATTCTTCCTCTCAGGGATGGATGTCATTTGGTCATGTTTTTGAAGACTGAGTCTTCTCTGAATTCAGAAATAGGAGAGGTAAATGTTCTGATGCTAATATATGCTCAAGACCGAGTCTTCTCTGAATTCAAGAATAGGAGAGGTAAATGTTCTGATGCTAATATATGCTCAAGATTTATTAAGACTTTAGGTTCTTCTTGTTGAATAGCCATGGAAGACTTCCAAATAACAAGTGAAATTCTCAGGCTGGAGGCATGAATAGATACATGCATTAAGTCAGACAGGCTCGATAGAAAAGAAGGAAGAAAGATCAGGAAGCTGCAGAAACATGGGGAGCCTCATTGAGAAAATCGTTCTGAGAAGACAGCTGTCCAGGAGGAGCCAGTAGAATCCTGGCCCAGAGAAAGTTTATTGCAAGGGTAACTGGTTGTATTCTCAGTTTCGCTGCCTGGAGCCCTCACTAGCTGGCTGTGCTGTTTGTACATAAATAGAAAATTAACATCACCTGAGCTAAGAACTTGGGTCAGTCAACCATCAAACCTTTACCTGAATAAGGACTTCTATTTGCTTGCACTGAGCCTCCGCACTGTCAGCTGCTAAGTAGGAACCATATGGTGAAAGCCAGACTTGCTACATTTGACAATTGCCAGCTACCCCATGAAGGAGCCTCCCTACGATGCTCCAGCATGACTATTAATGCACCACACTCCTTGCCCTGAGCTGTAGCTGAGTTGGGCAGAGGAAAGTAAACCTCTCTATTACCACAATAATTACAATTAACATTAGTTACTAAAGATGATGTGGGAAGTTTTACCAGAAACCCTGAGCTAAGAATACTAACAGCAAGTAAACTCAAAATTTAACAGTGGGCCTCCTGGCAAGCAAGAAAGAAATTATTTTATACATCCCCTTTATATAATAATAATTACATGAAGTGAGATGATTTTCCTAGTGATTGTATAGATCTGCATATTAGAAGAATTTAATATCAAAATGAACAATTTCTATGGGAATAGTTGCATAAAAGCAGCAGAATATTCTTCATGGAACACATTTAAAAATTCTCCATTCTTAATGAAAAGCTAAGAGAAAAGTATCAGAAAATTATAGGTCCAGGGAAGTATTTATAAAAGGAACTGAAAAAAATTAAGGTATTGAAATATTTGATTTTCAGAATTTTTTCAGACACAATCTTTATGTGTCTGGTTAAAATGGGCAAAAGAAAATAACATTATGGTATTAAAATATTTGATTTTTCAGAAAATTTTTTTAAGTCACAATCTTTATGTGTCTCGGTAAAATGGGTGTGTATGTAAAAATCATTCTTTCTCATCTGTGGAGAAGAAGAAAGTTCCTCCTACTCTTCTTTTGTTATTTTATATACAACTTGTCAATGTATCAGGTGTCCTTCAAGTCCCAAATATATTGAGTGCCAACAAAAATGAAGACGCCTTTTCACAGCTGAGGCTTTAAGTAAGCAAGAGCCAGTTAGAGTTACTTTGAGGACTTTCTAAGGCAGATTTGTTCTTCATGAAACACTGGATACTGACATTTGAAATAAAGTGACATTTCTTCAGCTTCGTGGCATCAAATAAGTACGCATTGAGTTGAGCCTGTGTTCCCATAGCTTTCTTCACATTGCATGCAGTAGGGAAACTGGAACTACAGAGAATTCATTTAAAGAAAAAGAAGCCAGACAAATATTGCGTATTCTTATACCTAAGAGGAGTTTCATTTCTCTCCTCTACTCTCCACTACATAGTTGGAATCCAGCTGCTATTACAGACAGAAAAACACCACCCGTGGAAACAGAATAAAAAATGTGAGGCCCAACATCGCAAGTGCCCAGCCCTTCTACACTTGCAGGAAATTGATCATGATTACACGCATCTGATCTTAATGGATAGTCCCTGCTCTGAGCCCCAGGGAGAACAGCCAAAAGAGGAGAGGAAAAGGCAGCTCAAGATTTCTGCCAAAATGCCAAAATGCCCTGAGGAAGAAATTGTTTCCTCAAGTTAAATCTGCAGATGATTTTAGCCTTGTGTCATGTGCGAAAAATAAGTCCATAATGTTAATATCTAATTCCATATATGCCTCTGGGTAGTGGTATTTTAACCAAAGCTAGTTCCCAAGTTTTCATTTCATATCCTCAGAAAGTTAACATTGTTTTAAATTTCATTTGGATGATCATGCAAAGGACAATGAAAAATCCATCAAGCATTCAAAAGAAAAAACAGAATCTATAAAAGCAGTTGTGAATCCAGGTTACATAAAATCATCAGCTAATTCCAAGAAATGTTAGATACCATGAAAAAAGTTTGTATTTTTCAAGCCAAGGTTAATTTTACCAATTAAGTGATTGTCACTCTCTTAAGAAAGATGGATGTTTCCAGAATAAGGAGGACATGCATTGTGAATTCTTTCCGCATTATGAACTAAAATGGATTTGTTGTTGTTCTTATATAGTATCTCTGTTCTTCATTTTGGCTTCTTGGAGATAGAGGGCAACAACGCTCACATTATATATTCCTTCACTACTCCTTTCTCTGTATGGTATGAGTAGAGGCATATAAATTATATTAACACAGGCTCCAGTTTGAGCAATTTTGCCTGGGAACACTTAAAAGTAAAATAAAATAACATCCTTTTACAAAAAGAACTACTCTTTTGCTAAAGAAAATAATTAGAACTAATGGCTGTACAAGAAAATGCCTTTGGTTATAACCCAGATGGAAAAAGTGGTTCAAAGTTCTTTTGTGTTCTGCATATGACAGTAATAGGAATTTGGACTTCTCTCCTGATTCTGAGAAAAGTGTGTTGGGAACCTGAAAGAGAAAATGAGGGAAAGGATCTTGAGTTATAATGGGGTATGAATGTTCTAGTGGCAGCTGGGGCTAGAGAAGGACAAGATTGTAAGAAGTTTCTTGTGGTGGGAACTAAATCAAAGTTTCTCTAAGAGCAAATATTTTTGTGATATTTACCTTAAAGTTTTAGGTTGTTTATGCTCTATTCTCCGTTGTCTCCAAATGTTCATTAAACATCAATTGTAAATTATGGACTGTGTCCTGGAGCTTTGTGAGCTAAGGGAAAAGGACAAGACATTTTGGCTCTAGAGGCGACTAGCAGCAAAGTTGGGGGAGGCTGCGAAGGGATAAAGTAGCAGCTATTATTTCTACAGTGAATTTGTTTGATGTGGATATATATTATGTACTGTTCTTCAAATGAGACGCATAGAGTCACAAGACAAGGTCAGACTGCAGGGTAAATACACAGGCACTAAGCTAGAGAGATAATTTCCAGCTTGATATTCTCCCCTAAATCATGAAGAACCCTTCAGATAATATTCTCTGGGAAAATCTAATTCCCTCCTATGTACTTTCCTAAACTTAAAGCACAAAGAATTGTATCTCTCAAATCACTGGTTCAAACGTAGGCCAGGCTACTAAAAGTATGCTTTGAAAGAGATCCTATTTTCTGATTTGGTCTCAGTGGAAGGGTGTGCATATCCCATCCGAATTCATCATCTGACTCCCTTGCTTAAGGAACAGTTACTATGGTCAGTAACTCTAGAGTTTTCTACCAGGGAAAAGAGTCTCAGTTCATGGGATTAAGATCATTGTGGAAGATTATATGAAGAGAGTGATATGTTTTTATTGATGCGGGTTATATACATGTAAACTACATTTGGCTCTTCATTAGTATTCATTTTGTAGGTATTCTTATTCTATTTCCACAAATTTCTGATATCAACAAAAATATGCAGATATTGTATCAATATAAATAAATACATAATTGTTTTCAGCAGACTGAAACATTTCCAAATAGAATTTAGGGAATTTATAGAAGGAAGGCTGATAGATTTACAATATTTTAATATTTCAAGTAGTACACTATGTTTTAAATAGACATTAGGATATTCTTAGGATATATAGGAAAAGCAACAGATCAGATCGATGTATTGTGGTACTTGATATGGTAATTCTTTGAATTTTGCTTTTAGAAACAAATAGGGTCTAATAGTAGACATTAATATTATTAACCACCAACGTTAGATAGTATTTATGTAGATTCATCCTGTCTGGCAATTCCACTGGAGGCTTTCAGAAGCTATGGTGATTCATTGTTATATGAATATATACGAAAAAGAAATCTCTTTAATATTTTGTGACAGACTATATTGCAAAATTTAGTATTTACATTTGTAGTAGCATCTTTATTGAGCTTGCAGTAATTCTTTTAATTGTACCAACCCACAGTAGCAATGACCTCTGGAAGTCTTGTTTATGCAATTATTTCAACCTTTCCAGCCACAGTTACAGAGACCTTGAAATATGCTCCTCACTTTTGCTTAAACTGGTTCAAGTTTGCTAACATTGAACATTTTCACTAATTGGCAGCAGGTGTGGAATCATTTATAGCAACTCAATTTCTAAGGCTTACAAAAGAATAATGCATTTAGATTAAGAAAACAGGCATTCAACGAGAAAAATATATATATATTTGCAACAAAACCGGCCTCTAAAAGAAGATATGGAGGGAAATTAAGGGGAACTCATATGAGATCATTTCTATATTTGAGTGAATGCTAAAGCAACACATCTTCTATTTCATCTTATTCAAAGACATAATCCAGCTTGGACCTGCATTAAACATGTGTATGAACTGAAGCAGGTCCAAGAGAGGATGGACAGATGGAGACCTTTGTTGTCTCTTCTGAAGAGCCCGGAAAATCTGAACCGTATATAAGACTAACCTTTTATCCAACTATTTGCAATGTTCTTTCTGATCATTTCAGGAGTTCTTAACCTGAAGCCACTTAGCAAAGTCTATATTCAAGGCAAATATAGTATCTGACAGTTCTGGAATGTTCTTTTTTCTCTCCGGGATTTGCATGGGTGTTTTCTATGCCTAGAATATTTTCCTCCCAATTATCTCACCTTTGTACCTAGCTAACCCTATTTTTCTACTGGGCACAGAGTAGGCCTACCATTAATACACAAAAAAAATTAAGAATCTCCATTTAGACGTACATCACTAGTTGTCTTTAGCCTTGCCTGTCACAATGTGTCACAATGGCTCATTCACTGTCCTCAGCTAGTCATTTCTGCAGAAAATTCTGTTTCTCAATAGAATTCAGTTTAATTGCTATCATTTTTTTTGTAATTACAGCTATCACTTGGCTATAGTAGTTCTTTTTTTCTTTCTTTTTTTTTTTTTTTTTGACGAAGTCTTGCACTGTCACCTGGGTTGGAGTGCAACGGCATGATCTCGGCTCACTGCAACCTCCCGAGTTCAAGTGATTCTCCTGCCTCAGCCTCCCGAGTAGCTGAGATTACAGGTGTGTGCCCCACACCCGGCTTTTTTTTTTGTATTTTTAGTAGAAAAGGAGTTTCACCATGTTAGCCAGGATGGTCTTCATCTTCTGACCTTGTGATCTGCCCGCCTCAGCCTTCCAAAGCGCTGGGATTATAGGTGTGAGCCACCGCATCCAGCCTCACTTGGCTATAGTTCTTAAATCTCAGTTGTGATGCTTATTATAATTATTTATCAACATGGCTTTCTTTCTTTTTAGCTCCTCTAAGGTAAGTTTTTGTATTCCATCACCCAACAAGATGTTATACACACACACACACACACACACACACATTTATAATAACCTAAAACACATATATATAACACATACATATATGATGGTGACATATATATAACATATTTATACAAAACATATAAATAAAACATACATTAGAGAAAAAACATGTGTGTGTGTGTGTGTCAGGTAGTTGTATTCAACATACTCAACATTTGTTCATTGAATTAAATTGATGCTAAGAAATTATATTAGCTTATTTTTTATTGCCAAAATATTGCTATTAGTTATCTTTTCCTGAGTAACAAATTACTTGAAACATACCAGCTTAAAACAATAAATGTTTATTATATCAAACAGTTTCCTTGTATCAGGAATTCTGCATTCACTTAGCAGGATGGCTCTGGTTCAGTTTCTCATGAAATTGTATTAAAGATGCCTGTTTAGAAAGCAGACATTTGAAGGTTTGACTAGGGTGGAAGATCTTCCAGGATAGCTTCCTTAGCAGGTTGGCAAATTGGCATTGGCTACTGGTGGGAGGCCTCAGTTCCTTCTCATGGCGGCTTCTCCATACAATTACTTGTGAATGTTCAGGGCCCGGTAGCCAGCTTTGATGCTAGCCTCCTTTAAAATGAATGATACTAGGGAAAACAAAGGAGATGTCACAATATCTATGACCTAGCCTAGGAAGTCACACACCATAGTTTCTGCAATATTTTATTAGTTACACAGGTCAGTCCTATTCATGGTGAAAGGGACCAACCACATCATGGTATGGATAGCCAGGTGGCCACTGCTGTGGATGATCTTGGAGCTTGACAATCACAATACGTTCCCACGGTAAGTTGTAGGGGGGATGTTTTTAAAAAATAACCCTCCTGACTCAATTAATAGTGACTGTTGTTAAATATTCAGAACCTATTGTCCAATTTTCTGATTGTAATAAGACAATACTGAAAACAATACATGTAAAGAGTACTGCCTTAGGACAAAATATTTGGTCAGCAGGTTATTGTTGACTTTATGCCATGTGTAGGTGCCAATTAACTGTGTGTGTATGTGTGTATGTGTCCTCATGCTCAGATACCTCTGCTACACAATGGGAACTATCCCACACTGTAACTCACCAATCATTTTCTCTTGACTTTTCAAAAGATATGTAACTAAATGGATTTATAGCCCCTTCCTCCCAAACAAACTCTTCACATATATAAAGAGAGGTTATTAAGTATATTTGATACTTTTAATTAGATTTGTTTTATAATATAAATACAACACACAGACACAGCCAGAACTAACACACACACACACACACCATATATATATATAGAATATACTATATATAGCCTATAACATAATCTCCCATACAAGAAAGAGGCTACTCTAGTACTGGGAATAAAAGAAAAAAGCTAGGAAACAATTTTATCGGTTTAATGTTTAGCTTTATATTTAATAGGAAAAAATAGATATCTCTTTATTTTTAGCAGGAAGTAGGTTACTGAAAGGAACATTTGACTTGAAACCAGAAAACATATGCCTGTTTATTATTGCTAATTTGCCACTAGTTATATTTTGTGGGTACTTTTTAAAAAATATTTCTGTATGCAGTTTTTCACTATCTTCATAATCCTGGGAAAATATCCCTTGTCTGGGTTAGCAAATTTGACTCCTCTATGATTGTACTGGAGTTTTGAGGAATAAACTATGGCCACTGCTATGTGGTTCAAAGTATCAATGCATCTTAATTCTAACAATGAAATGACAAAATAATACCATCAACTACAAATTACAGGTACAATTAGAAAATTAAGTAAATAAAGTAATAATTAAAATACCTTTGTAATTTCATGAAATTTCTGTGAGAGCATTTTAAAGCTAAGGCTCTTTGCCACACAAATTTATGCTATTTAAACAAAATAAGTGACAAAACCATGATATAAACAGCACATGCAAATAACTCTGCTTTAAAATGCATGTTTTGCCATTTGCTAAGGAAAGTTTTTTAAAGTGTCTGAAAGTAATATACTGCATGAGCACTAACTTTTAAACTTGAAGAGTGAATCACACTGAATTACAATGGATGGTGCTTTTTTGGATACAATTTAGAATAAACATAGATGATAGATTTTCATAAAAGTTATGTTTATAGCCTTTGGATCAGTAATCAGATGGAACAATTCTCATTCTTATAAAATAGCGATCACTTTGGTGATAGAGAGCAAAATTAACATCATGTACTCTGTTTTCGGTTAAAATAAAGTCTGTTTCTTCTCTCACATTTAAAAGAGAAAATTAAACCTCACAATTACTTTCTAGGGTGTTATCAGTATATGGTAAAGTGAAACAATTACAAGCAATAGTAATATATAATGTTAAAGGCAGGTACAAACAAAATCTTGGTGCATACTGGACAACTAATAAACATTTGTGGAAAAAAATTAATAACATTTTTCTGAAAGCCATTTGGCAAGAAGTTAACACCTGATGTTTTATTTGCAACTTTAAAATAACTTATAAATTCAATGTTTAATTAGAACTAATATTAACTGCTTTGATAATAGTATATAATTATTTCACAAATTAAGCCTTAGAAAGCAATTTAAGTTGTTGTTTGATTGTTTGTTGACGAATGACATACTTATTTTCTTTCATTTTCTTACTCTGAGAAGAGGATGGTGGAGAATTGAAGAGAGTGTAGTAATGAGTGACAGCTGATCACCAAGCCTGGTCTTTTCTTACTGGCCTCGAAGTTGGACTTTTGCAAACTCCCTTGCAGTTAGGTGTGATCATGTATCTGAGTTCAGCCAAGGAAATGTTAGAGGTTAGTTCATTGTCTGCTGTGCCTAGGACTGACTCAAAACATCTTTCACAGTCCCTCCTACATGCCCTGTCTTCACAAGTTTAGTCATCTTAGAAACCACATGTTGAGGAAGACAAAACCAAAGGTGAGATCTGGCCTTGGAATCTCCACTTGAAGGAGTGGGTACCCACCAACCAAAAGTACAATTTTAGATTTCATTTGGGTGAGGTGAGAAATAAACATATTGTGTTAAGCCTATAAGATTTAGGGTTTGATTTGTTAGAGCAATGAGAGCAATGAGCAATTCCCTGACCAAATGGTGTGAGTTATTTTATTTTAGATCTAAAAGTAAGTTAGTACAAACCCACAATCATGCTTTGAGTTATTCTGAACAAGATTTTTTTTTTTCCTAATTCAAATTAAGCTTATGAAGGTCTGTAAAGTTTAGAGACGGGTGGATATTGGTTGGAATGAAACAGAATTGGAAAACATGACCTTGCTGTTATGGTCACATATGGGTTAATATGAATATTTTGAAATATGACAGAAACTCATGTTTACAGCATTTTCTCCTCTTTAAATGAGACCAAAAATAATATTGAAGTGGGAGACTCACTGTCCTTTTTAGCATCCTCAAAATAACAGACGCCCTTTAATTTTATACATACTTTTGTTCTGTATGTTGAGAGGCTTAAACATGTAGATGGGAAAAAAATGATTAAGGCCTATGTGTACATGGAGTACCTGCTGCAAGAAAGAAATGACAAGAAGGAAAGTGACCTAAAATATCTCAAAAATGTGGATATTTTCTCCTGTATTTTGAGAACATTGTGAAAATCGTAGCTTATTACACTGCAACTAACTCAGCGATGCATACACCTACTCAGGTTATATATATATATATATATATATATACAAAATGAAAGCATAGAACTGAGGTAAGAGTGTTTGCATCTACAACATCTTCCAGTTAATATTTTCTAGCAGACTAGGCTGCTGCTTCCACAAACCTTCTTTATTCCCCGCGTCTTCTTTGTTATCCAACTTCAGTTTTGTTCATATATTAAGTGAAAAGTTCTTGATCTGATGGAGAATAGGCCCATTCCGTTTTTTCTATCAGACCAATGAGGTATTAAGAAGTCAGCTGGGGGGATTCTGGGGAAGATTTTCCCCTTCCGATGAAAGGATGACTCGTGCCGAGAAAATCTCTGCTGAACATCCTTCCTTTTTCTCCTTTGATTGAAGTGAGAAGAACACAAGGCTTGGAGCTGCTACAGCCAACTAGGAAGCATGACAGAAAGGTCAAGAGGACATGGCAGTGCTGTGTCTATTTGGAAATAATGCCAGCAATGGCTAATCTTAGGATTTCAGGTATTTTGAGAGAAACCCTGTATTTTAACACCACTGCAGCAGATGTGATGGGTGCCCTTCCATGCTCTCTACCACTATGCAGTATCCTGTTCTACTTTCCAAATGACAACACATATTTATTTCCCTAAGTCATTTCTCAGTTCTCTAGACACCCAGTTAGCACAAATGCCACCCAGTTAGCACAAATGCCCAGGGAAAATTGTCATCCCTGCCTCTAAGAGCAGGCCTAATGACAGAAAGCAGTTGGTATATAAATACTTCAGCTCCATCCCTGGAGTGGAATATCATGGTTTGCACTAGTGCCCAGAGTTTCTCAGCACAGCTAAGCTCCAGATAGCTGCAGTGGTATTATTGCCTGATAACAACCCTTACTGGCTGAATTCCCATCCTGGTCTCACTTCCTCACTCTTTTATTGGTGTTTTCTGGGATCTCTCCAAAATAAATTAACTGTATTCTAACCCTTGCTTCAGGGTTTGCTTCTGAGAAAATCCAAAGGAAGGCAGCCTTTATGAATTTTCTGTTACTGGGAAAAGATACACATTTCCAGTATGATTTTCTTCTTGAAGATATAAAGGATCATTCTAACAATTGATATTACTAATTATAATGCAGGGTGTTAGATTTTCTTTTCCTCATATCCTTTCAGTGTGATTTGATCTTAACTGTATGTTTGATTTATAATTATGTACATATCTGTTTATCAATATAAGTAAACATTTTGTTTAAAATGGTATTTGGCTAGCATCCCCAGTGAAAACTTCCTATTGCCCACTAAAATACCTTGAAAGAAAAAAAATCAACAACAAAAAAAGGGAAATTAGAAAAAAAAAAAAGAAAATAACATTAGGGTTTAGTACTGACAGCTTAACACCTAACTCTTGAAAGAATTGTCACTTATTACATAGTAGATGAAAATAAATTTAAAAAAATGAAATTAATGGAAAGTGTTGCCTAGGGCTGCCATAACAAATAGCCACAAATTTACCAATTGAAAGCAGCAAAAGTTTATTCCTTCACAGTTTAGGAGATCAGAAGCCCTAAATCAAGGTGCTGGGAGTGTTGGGTCTTTTTTGGAGGCTCTGCAGGAGAAGCTGTTCTCTGTCCTTCTCCTATCTTCCAGTGGTTGCCGGAGATCCTTGGTGTTCCTTGCTTTACATTTCTACCTCTTTCTTTGCACAGTCTTCTGCTGTGTGTCACTGTGTCTCAAATCTCATTCTCCTTACTTTTCAGAACACACCAGTAATTGGATTAGGGGCCAGCCCTAAATTCAGAATAATGTCATCTTGAAATTTTCAACATTATTACAACTGCAGAGATTCTTTCCAAATAAGGTCTTATTCAGCAGTACTGGGAGTTAGGACTTGGACTTAACCTTTTTGAATAGACAACTCAACCCACCACAATGATTAAGAGCAAAGAGAGATACATGGAAAAACTAAACATCCAGTAGCAGAACCTAAAGGTGAATCCAAGGCAGAAAACAGCTAAATAAGATAGGTTGGGAGATGACATCAATTGAGTATGATGGATAGGAGAAGCGCTCCCAAAGGAAGGGAAAAGGATAGAGTTCAGATGTGATAAAGAAATAATGGAAAGACAATCTTCGAATTATAAGAGGATCTGAAGAAGCTCAAGGAGAATACAACTTTTAAAACAGAAACAATACTCAAGGACATAACTGAAGAAGAATTTTCAGAATGGATGAAAAAGACATCTAACTGAAACTACACTAATTGAAATGCTTCATTAAGATTCAGAAAAAAATAATCTTGAGATACCCCTACGTCCTTTCATTAGAAGTGAGAAGAAAATCTTCTCTAAATGTCTGTTCACATTCACAAAAACAAAACACTAAAAGCAGAATACAATTCAAGCCGGCCTTGTGTTTTTTTCTCTAATGTATGAATTGCCACTAAAAGAAAATTTCAATATGTGAGGGACAAATCATGTAAGTCCATGGTCTCGGCCTTTTTGGCATCAGGGACCTCTATTTGGGGAAGACAATTTTTCCATGGACCAGGGGTGTTGGGTATGATGGTTTCCGAATGAAACTGTCCCACCTCAGATCATCAGGCATTAGTTATATTGTCATAAGGAGCGTGCAACCTAGATCCCTCACGTGCGCATTTCACAATAGGGTTCATGCTTTTATGAGAATCTAATGCTGCCGCTGATCTGACAGGAGGCAGTGCTCACGCAGTAATGTGAGTGATGGGGAGAGGCTGTCAATACAGATGAAGTTTCCTTTGTCTACCGCTCACCTCCTGCTGTGTGGTCCAGTTCCTAATAGACCAGGGACCTGTACCAGTCCACATCCTGGGGATTGGAGACTCCTTCTACAACCAAATACTTTTCCTGCCATCCGAGTTGCATACTTACTGTAAAGAAATTAAAAGAACCTTATGATAATGATAATAATTAAATAGTGTCAAACATGGTAATCAGCTGGTAATCACCATGTGTTAAACACATATACGCTCTCTAATAGCACAAAATTAAAGAGATTAAGTAGTTAAATATAAAAGGGTTTTAAAAAGTAAAAATAAAACTGAGGAAAATATAACATAAAATGTATTTAATCTCATACAGAAAACTTCTACAGATTAAGTATAATTGAAGAAATCAAAAGAAACATTAAAGCTGACCACCATCAAAAAATTAGATTATTTATCAAAAATCACATAAGCAAAAGTGAAAGATAAATTGGAGAATAAGTTTTCTACTCACTAAAACAAGTGATTAAAATCAAAATTAAAATAAGTATATGTAAATTATAAAAAATTAAACTC
>NW_016825936.1:1933172-1937418 GCF_001698545.2 Rhinopithecus bieti
TTTTTTTTAAAAAGCACAAGGGTACAATTTTATCAAATGGAAAATAGTTAAGAGACAATAGGGTGAGATCACCTAGGAATTATCATATTGCTGCAGTGTAAATTGATAAAGATTTTCCATAAAGGGATATAGTAACATACAGAAAAATACTTTAAACATTGACATTAAAAAATGACTCAATTTTATGTCTAGGAATTTATTCTGTGGACATAAGCAGAAACAGATGAAGATTAGTTGCTGAGATATTCATTGCCACACATTTTGTAATAGCAAACTACTTGAAAAAAAAAAAAAGAAATCTGTGGTGTATCAAATGAAGAGTTGTCTTTTGTCTTTAAATTTTATGTATTTTTCTTGTTTCCAACCAGTGGCTATCATCATTTTAATTGGATGAAAATAAAGTGTGTTTTCTTTATCCTGTTGTTGAAAGTTAATATAGGAAAACTGATATATTTTATCTATTTTAATCATATATTAGTTATTGTCCTCACCACGTGATGTGTATTATCTGAATTAATCATCACAATAACATAATGTTAAGATACTCATTAGAAGAACAAAATATAGGTCAGAATATTGAAGCCTTTGAACCCGATTTTGCGTCTGAATCTGTATGATTCCACATTTCCAGGCAGTTTCCCACTGAATCCTGGAATGAATGTTGGCAAAAGGAAGGCACTTGCACCTATTTAATCTGGCCCACCTCCTCCAACCTATTCCAGGGAAATTCTCAGGGGGAGGTGGTAGGGACCTCGAGCTACATGCCTGACAGGATGCTTAGTACTGCTCATTTCTCAGAGAAAAAGCTTTCAGGTGTTAAAATGACCCCCTTTGCTACTCCAGATGGCATTGGTCAATTGCAGCCAATCTATATTTAAAGAAGGGTAAGGGGCACTTGTAGGCTAACCAAAATGATTTACAGCATTCATGGAAAGCCAGCAACCCTATGAATATCTGGAAAAAAAATAGTAGCCAATGACTGAGAGAATACTTAAACATGAGAAATGATCATCTCTTCTTATGTAATCCCTAAAATATTTTCTTCAGTTATAGTTCCATATTTGATTATAATAGATCCTATATGATTCACAATATTCCACCCAGATGCACTCTACTCTCCTCCTCCTTTACAGAGAAAAATATATCGCAATGAAAACATGTGTTGTCAAGTCATTCGAATTTATATCATCAAAAGTGGCTCCTAGACTATGTTCATGAGGCAGGGATCATTTGCTACACTATTTACTGAAATGCCTTAATTGTTTAGAAAGGATCTTAGGACACACTAAGTGCTTGCTAAATATTGGTTGAATAAAGGAGTGACAGTAAGAAAGAGAAACAAAATAATGGATTAAAGGACATTAGAAAAATGTGTGTGCATTCATGTATTCACCAAACATTCGTTAATTGCGTAACATATGTGGGACAATCAAGAATGCGTGAACTAAGGGAACCTATGAGAAATAATACTCCCACCTGAAGGAATGAATATTCTAGTATTTATTTTCATTGCTACTGATGAAACATGGAAAGAGACATTGTTAAATAGATTATTAAACTTCCTTGACACTTCCCTGACACATGAGAATATTTTCAAAATACACCTCAAAGTTAAGCCTCAATATTTTAAAGATATAATTTTTAGGAAATTCATGGGACAAATAATTCATGTGTTTTGTGCAAACTAGCTGAAATTTTTACTCTTGTATTAATAGTTTCATAATTATTTCCTCCAGTAAGTTCTTAATTGAAACTGTTTTTCAAACAGTAACATTTGTTACTTATAGGAGAAATTTAGAGTATCAGGACTTTTAATAGACCTTTCTACAGTAAAAGTCAATTTTTTTCCCAGCTATAAAATATTTCACTTTAATGCTGACTGTTGTAACCCTACAATGAAGGTAGTTATAACTCCATGTTCAGGACTTGTCAATCTACTAAAAAACCAGGCTATATTTAATGTGGTCATCTCACTACAAGAACAAGAAGATTGGATTGGCAAGGAAAAGACACCATTTCAAACAATGTGAAGTGGATTCCAGCCTTTTGTCTTGTGAATGAGTGGGCAGAGTTGTCTTAGTCAAAAAGGGTGGGCTTTGTCCCCATTTCATCTTTGACAGTGAAGAAAAGTGACAAGAAAAGTGATGAAAAACACATGAAAAGTAAATGGCCATAAATTGGAGTCTCCTTGAATGGAAAGTTTCCTGTAATAAGAATGTCTACTTGGAATAATAAGCTATTGAACTTGGAAGGGGAAGAAGACAGCATGGCACTTTTGGGAACAAGTCAACTAAATGTAATCCACTGAACCAAAAGACAGACATTTCCAGCAGGGACTTATCCAGACCTGCTGTTTGTCTCTCTAGGTGATGACTATCATTGACATCACAGGATGAATATTTCTGTTGTCTTAACCTGAAGGCTATCTTCATAATACCATTGGAAAGATACAGCCAGGGAATGTGCGTGTGTGTGTGTGTATGGAACCAGTTGCCACAGCCTGTAATCAGCAAAATGGCACAAATGATGAACAAGTCTGTTGCTTCAACCTCTTTTAACCATGAGCCCTATTTTATTACCTATGACATATCATTTTGGGGGGGGGGGCTGACAAGGTTATACATAAAGGCAAATTCACTAGTTTCACATTTCCTGAAGAAAGTCCTCAAAGTATAGCTTTTAAAAAATGGCAGAAGTTGATAGTTTGGGTAAGTGACTACATTAAGCACAGCGTCAGTAACGGTGAGGGAATGAAATTGGTGTGGTGTGGTGCTGTGCTGTACCATTTGTCTAACTTGAAAGACACCTTTCAGATATAAATACTCTGGTCAAAAGTGGCCTACAGAGTCAGGATGATGATGCATATTACTGCAATATTTTTCTACATAAACCAACTAGCAATCTCGATTACAGGGGATATAATTCTTTGACTTTTTCATACCAATCTTTTAAAGTCCTGATAGCATGTACTTTTCTAGAATATATCCTGTTACACACACAAATTTTCTATTTAGAAAAGGTTACAAAGAAATGCTTATGACTTTCAATCATTCACTCTCATTTTTAGGGTTAGAAGAATTAATATTAAATAGAAGTACCTTCAACATATCCAATGAGATACACCAAGTTGGAAAAATAATGAATGAGGCAAGCTATTTAAACTATAATGTGACCCTGGAGGGCATAAGCTACTCTCTGGTAATAGTTAACACAATTATATTAGGTAGAAATGCATACATTTATAGTCTTTGAAATAGTAGTAAATCTTAGCTGTGAAAAAGGAAAGCTCAAGGATTATTATATTTATAGGTGATGAATCTTGCTAAAAAAATGGACCTCCAAAGAATCACCTTACTGAATTGTAGAAATTAATTTGCTGTTTTGTATGCTATGGCCAAAGGAGTCTGACAAAGATATAGCCATTTTATTAGTGGTTAATGGAGGGAAGGAGATGGAGAGGAGAATAAGGTATTTGATATATAGTAGAGAATGTTCTTTGTAGTATAATGTCCAAAACATCATTTGGAGGAAGGTAATTACAATTGTTTATATCTGCTTTTTCCTCTATGGATAAAGGCTAGCAGACAATCCACACAGATTTGTTAAACAAACATATTTATCCACGTATTTATTTAAAACTCATGAAATATCTATATGTGTCATTCACTGTTCCAGGCACTAGAGATATGGCATGAACAAAAGGAGGAAGTCTTTGTCCTCATGTAGGTGTCATTCTAGAACAAAGAGACAGACATTTTAAAAACAAGCAAAATAGAATCCATCAGCATAGCAATGAGTGTTGTAGAGAAAATAGTAAGCAAGAAGGGGATAGAGTAGTGTTGGGGAAGAGTAATATTTTTAGTTTTTAGCATAGTCCTCACAGATAAGGTAACATTCCTGCAGTGGCACAAATAAATCAATGAGATGCCAAAAGCCACATAGCTCCCTGGGCCATTCCATTGAACTATGAAGGAAACCCGTCTGTTACAGTCTCCAAAGAGACTTTCATTTTGACTTGATGTATGTGGCTTGAGAATGACCCTGTCATGCTGAGGGGAGACAACTGAGGATTTGTGTTCTCTGTCAAGGAAGAATAACCTGCCTGGTATCACGATCACACATGATATGTTACACCAGCATCACTTGTCTCAAAGATTTTGCCTACAAAAATGAAGGATGTTTTGTCTTCTGAGGTGATTGCAGTAAACGTCATCAAAGCTTGTAATCTAAATCATCACCTTTCCTG
>NW_016825936.1:1937718-1950252 GCF_001698545.2 Rhinopithecus bieti
TTTTTTTTTTTTTTTTTAAGAAAAGGTACCAAGTACAGTTATTTATTTATTTATTTATTTATTTATTTATTTAATTTATTTATTTATTTTAGATGAAGGCTCTCTCTGTTGCCAGACTGGAGTGCAGTGGCACAATCTCGGCTCACTGCAACCTCCGCCTCCTGGGTTCAAGTGATTCTCCTGCCTCAGCCTCCTGAGTAGCTGGGATTACAGGCATGCACCACCACACCCAGCTAATTTTTATATTGTTAGTAGAGACATGGCTTCTCCATATTGGCCAGGATGGTCTTGATCTGTTGACCTCTTGATCTGCCTGCCTCGACTTCCTAAAGAACTGGGGTTATAGGCATGAGCCACCATGCCCAGCCACAGTGTTCTCTCTCTCTCTCTCTTTTTTTTTTTAAATAGAAGGTAGCTTGTTTTTGAGACTAGATACTACTGCCTTTCTAAAATATGTTTTAAAAAAGCGTCACTTTCTTCACAATCAGAACAGATAATTTAGTTATGAGAAGAAAATAGAGAGTTTATCATATAACTGGAAGTTTGACAGATATATTCACACAGCACAATGTGAGTATGTGATAAGCCAGGGAGAATTTGAGGGCTTTTCTTAAGAAACATTTGGTTTGTATAAAGAAAGTTGAGAAAAAAATTACTAGCTTTATTCTCCTTGAATAAATATTTCTTTACTGAATATAATGGAACAGTCATTGAAATTGAAGTGACAGCAATTTTGTACAGTTAGGTGAGCTTTATCAGAGATTTTTTCCAGTGGAAATCTTGATGTGGCAAAGACATGAATGTTGTATCCAGTAATGTTCACTGCAAATTCTACTAATGATAGTGATTTTCGTAAAATGTGATTTCACTGATTGGTTCAAAAGGATTCAGAGTGGAATGTGTGAATTTCTAATGTAGTTAATTAGTAGTTTGGACAATTAGTGAACATGAAAATGTAGATCCTTGGGCAGGTTCTATATATGATAGAAGTTGCATGCATTTTGTGCATTAGACCACCACCAGGATCAACATAAATGTAAATGATAATATGAATATGACTATTTAATATATATGGTTATTTCTATAAGCTCCTTGAACTAAAGCTATTCCGTGAAAATAACTTAGCTGGTAAATTTTGTAAAAATGTATAATTCTTGTGTAACATTAGGATGACTATAACATTAATATTAATTGTAATTACATTTTTCCTATTCTATATTTGTTAGCAAAATTGAATTTCAGTGGCTCACTTATTCAGCAATTTTGTGTTTTGAGGATATTGGTTGAAGAAAGATGAATAGATGTTGCAATATACTTAATTTAGGTCCTGTAGAAACATTCTCTGAGATTGAGAGTTGTATGTGGGAATTTTACTCGGAGGTGCTTTCAGGAGAGAGCTAAAACGTGGAGAAACAGTAATTCCATAGTGGAAAAACCTGGCAGATGCTAGTTTCAGCAAATGACCAAGGTCAAAGTCACCACTGGTAAGTTTTGCAGATATCATATACCCCTCAGAAGATCCAGTGAGAAGAGCACTTCCCCTCGGAGGTAATTTTGTTCCATTGATTAACCCCAGACTGATTATGAGGAAATATTAAACACAAATTGAGAAAAATACTACAAAATACCTGGCCATAGCTCTTTAAAACTGTTGAGTTCATTAAAAACAAAGAAAACCTGAGAAATCATCACAGATTAGAGGAGACTAAAGAGACAGGATGACTAAATGCAATGTGATATCCTAGATTGGATCTTGGAAGAACAAAGTAACACCAGTGAGAAACACTGAAATCTAAATAAAGTCTTTAGGTCCATTTTTATAATGCTATACATTGGTTAAGATAAAGACACATAAATGATGTTCAATGGGTATGAAGTTTCAGTTATGCTAGTGGAATAAATTCTAGAGATCTGCTGTACAGCATAGTACCTGTCGTGAACAAGGTGATACGGTGCATTTCAAAATTTGTGAGGTGGATAGATCATCTGCTACATATTCTTATGTAGCACCTCCCTCTTCCCCACCCACCCCAAAATAAACAACAAAAACAACACAAGGGAAATTTGGGAGGTGTTGGATATATCTATTTCCTTGATTGAGAGGATGATATCATGGGTGTGTGCATATGTTCAAAGTCATCAAACTACATACATTAAACTGGTGCAGTTATTTGTACATCAATTATACCTTTAAAAAGCTGTTAAAAAACAGTTATATAAATGTCAATTGTATATAAATGCCCCCAAAGGTGAGAGAAATTGGGTTGGACCACGGAAAGCAAACAAATTCCAATTGCAGTTGAGGCTTTTGATTCTATGGGCAGCTCTCGGGCCGAGTGAACCTTTGGAGTTATTACGAAGTGAGGAAAGAGGGAGGGGAAAGAGGGAGGGGGGTTGGGCCTTTGTGTCCTTGCCTCAGTCAGTCATTTGCCAAAGCTGACCCCTGGGATGCGCCATCATCTTGGACAACTCAACACATGGCTCAACTATCAACATTCAGCAGCTGACATGCTCATCAGCTTAAGGAAGGGACTAAGCTTTGAAAAGAGAACCTGGACGGGGGAAACACCCTCATCTGACAATACTCATTTCTTGGTCTTGAGTTGCTACCAAATAACCTTCATTAACATTTGACTTCTCTTTGCCTAGGTGTCTGTCTGTAAAAAATAGGTCCTATCTGGAAAAAACGGACTCTATCTTTCTCTTAAAACACCAAGCTGATTTACATATTCAAGAACTTTTTCTCTTCTCCAAGTCTCTATGGAGCAAAATGAAATGTCCAGAGAATTAAATGATAAATAGTGTGATGAAACTGAATGGTAATATCAACAAAAATGTGTGTATATGTGTATGTGTGTGTACACATATGTATAAAATAAGTCAGATTCCAAGGTTAAATAGATACTCTGTAAACTCTACAGTTTCTTTGGGGATAGTGGAGAATGCCCATAGAGAAGTTTAAGGAAAGTTGCTAAGGGCATTTATCTCTAACTAGCATAAAGAAAGACAGTTGAATGCAGTGAAGAAAGCAGAATAAGGATATTATTTTTAAAATTTGCACTGGGATTATGGAAATATTTATATTCGAATATCAACTTGTGATTCACCATTATTTTGAAATTTCTATCAATGGAGTTTTAAAATTCTTTTAGATATTGTGTTTTTTTTAATAGTTGACAATACTTTATCTTTTCATACAAATGCTAAACTTAAATGTGAATACATCAACTGTTTTAAAATAATTGCTCCTTTTGTAATACTGAGAATATTTTCAGTTATTAATTTTAATTAAAGAAAGAGTTTTAGAATTGTGCAGCTTTGTGTTTACACTATGTGATGATATATCAAAACATTAGGAAACAGCATCCCTAGGTTTCTTTGGTGGACTTAATATTCTTGCCTCCACAGACATATTCCACCAATTCTAAAAGTTCCTTGATCATTTTACAAACCAACTAGTAGATTGGAAGGGAACAATAGCCTTTCGAACATGGGATTATAAATTGATGGCTGCATTTCCCAGACTGGAATCACTGCCAAATAACCTTTCGTCTACATTTGGTGTTCCTATCGGCAAAAAATAGATTCTATCTTTCTCCTAAAGAATCAAGCTAAGGTAGTTGAGAGATTTGAGAATTTCCTTTAGCTCCTAAGAGAAAACATTATTAGAAATAACTTGTCATCGACTTCTACATCAGTGGTTATTAAACTAGGGCTCATGCATCTGAGTGCCTTAGTAGCGTGTCAGGGTAACGTCTGAACCCCCTGAATAATGCATTTTGTGTGAATGGAAACATTCGCATGGGGTAGGAATCAATAGTTTTACTAAATTCTTAACGTGATTTCTGCCCCCTCAAATTTTAAGGCCACTGTCCTCTACACAGTATGTTTTTCAGATCTTCCAAACCAGATGCTCCTTGTCTGAAATGCTGTCTTTGGCAAGGAATCTGCAGAAGAATCAAAGGTCACACATAAGACAAATTTTACTCCTTGAGTTTGATGGAATACACTTCTTCTTAGCCAAGTCTTCTTCTCCCTGGAGTCTTGTTACCCTCCAAGGAAGAACCTTCAAATGGAAACAAAAGTCTTTTTTCTGAGGTCATCTTTTATTCTTCACTTATGGTTCTGCCCTTGTACGAATGTAAAGACATTTTGATTATATGTCTCCGCTGTTTGCACCCTTCTCTTAATTATTTCATGACTTAAATAAAGGTCCGTGTTTGCACCATAGCAGTCCTTTCTTTCTCAGTTCACAGCTGGGCAGCATTTGAGTTTAGAGCAGCATTCATTTTCAAGAGGGTCCCAAACGTATCTACTTACGGCGATTATCAAAGCATCATTTGGGACTCACCTCTCCCACACCTCTGAACACTGCCCTGAATTTTTACTAGACTATGACGAGTCCCTAATCTTATCAGTGACCCCTGTCTACACCCAGGTGGCCTCTTTTTAAATGGAATTTCCAGCCATAATTAGACACAGCTGTGTAGTGCCTTTGTCTGCCCTGTAAGAAAAGCCTCATGGGAAGGGCAGTGTCCCCACACCACTGTCGTCCCTAAAGGGTGAAGTGCATGTCTACCCCAGCAGCCTTTAGGAACACAAGGGGTAAAGAAACTCCTGATATGAAGGAAAGGTTTGCTATAATATTTGTTTTTCTCTCCTAATTTATCGCTCAGCCTTGGGCCAGACAGCAGTTTAAAGAATGCAGGTTGGTGGAGAACTTTATGAAGGCTAAGAGCACGCATTACAATCACAAAATTTTCAAGGCTCACAAAGCTTGCATAATTATACTGGCTGCTGAGGCCTTCCGGCACTTTTCAGCTATAATGGCAATCTGGCTAATTTCCCACTGGCTTAATCTATAACTTCAAAGACTCCTAAAGCAGTTACAATTATTCTGTTTGCTTTTCAGGTGACCTACACCATTGGTATTGAGCGGCCAAGTTCTCAGGTTGATTAATTAGAAGAGTTCAGTTTTAATTTAGGAATTTTTTTCTAAATATTTTTCTTTCTAAAAATAATCTCTAGTTGATACAGTAGCAAAACACTTCTCAAGAGTCACTTTTGCAAGGTAGAGGACAGTTGAAGACCAACTGTTGTTTAATTTTATTTTAACTGCAACTTCTTCTTGAGGTGTCAAATAATATATGTTCAGAATATAAAGCTTGGAAAATACACAAAGAACATAAAGAAGAAATATGAAGTCATCAACTACTCCACTGCTCAGCCATAACCACTATTAATATTTTCTTGTATTCAGTAATTAATTCAGTAGATGCCAAGTAGGCGACCAGGCACTGTGACAGACTAGGTGTTGAGGATCACTTAGTGATTTTTTTTTAAGTACATTTTTGGCCAGGCATGGTGGCTCATGCCTGTAATCACAGCACTTTAGGAAGCCGGGGTGGGTGGATCACCTGAGGTCAGGAGTTCAAGACCAGCCTTGCCAACATGGATAAACTCTGTCTCTACTAAAAATACAAAAATTAGCCAGGCGTGGTGGTGCGTGCCTGTAATCCCAGCTACTCGGGAGGCTGAGGCAAGACAATTACTTGAACCCGGGAGGCAGAGGTTGCAGTGAGCCGAGATCGCGCCATTGCACCCCAGCCTGGGTAGCACAGACTAAGTCCAAAAAAAAGAAAAAAAAAACACTATATTTTTACATATACATAAATATATTACATATCCATTTTCTTCATATTCTTTTCCTCTTTTAAAAAGTCAAGTTAGAATCGTGGGTGTCTTTTATATCCTGCCATTGTTTTTTGTTCGTTCGTTTGTTTTTCTCTACTGTATTCCGTGACCTTCCCCATGCAGTTGCACATTCTTTAAAAGCATTATTTGAATGACTATGTAATATCTCATCCTATGGGTTATCGTAATTTAGACAATTCCTCATTCTTGGACCTTTACATTATACATGAAATGAAATGAAATGAAATGAAATGAAATGAACCCTGGTCATCTTTCTCCTCTTGTATTTTAACCCTTTCCTCACTTTGAAACTTCTCATGTTTACCTACTCTGAAATTTTGATTCTCAACTTCTTTTCCATGTTTTCTGCCTATGCTTTCCTTTTTCATAAAAAATAAAAAAAGCAATTTTGACTCCGTTTAAGGCATTGGGGAAAAGTAGAAAATACTGGAGAGCTTTCCTTCGACTGTGAAGTCGAAGATGATAATTTGATTTTGCTTAATATAACTCCTATAAACTATAATAGATTTTTCAAAATAAAGTATGTAGTGTTCAGTACATCATAGCTATTTATTAAATGGTTAATATTGCCAATAAAGATAAATTATACCAAGTCCCTAACATAAAACACAAATATGAATTAATGTGTGAGTTCAGTGGTACATATCCATACTGACATAAATAAATGATTGAGTAAATGAAGGGTTAATAAATAAGGGAAAAGGAACAAATCTTTTTTACAAAAGAACTGCAAATAATACATGTGAAATGGAAGTGAAAAATAGAGTATCATCATTAAACCAGCATGTAATAATTCTTCCAGTCAATTGATGTATGATAAAATCAGTGGGCAAAGGTTAAAAGTAACAGAATATTTGCCTAGCCTCAATGCATTTTATCCAAAATATTTATTACTTACTCTGGTGGTTTTAACATTTGACTATGGATTCTTTCACACTCCTCCCTCCAGAAGGAGAAACTTAACTCCTCTGCCCTTGAGTATAGACTGGATTTAAAAACTGAAATCTAAGGAATAGATGATGGAAGGAGAAACTTAGTGACTACTTAGGATACTATCAGACAGCACATTATCCAAGTGATCAAGGTTAACCTCAATAATAAGTCATATTGTTGTCACCTTCCGGCTGATACGCAATGAGAGAGGCAACTTACTCTCAGCGAAACAGTGTCCCTCAAAATGTATAATCCTTGTCCAATCATGAAAACACATCAGACAAACCAAAATTAAGAGACAGTGTATAAAATAAAGGACCAAGGCTCTTCAAAAGTGTCAAGGTCATGAAAGACCAAACAAACAAACAAACAAACAAACAAAAAAGAGCACGAAATTCTCAGTTTGGTGGAGATTGAGGAAACACGTTGTGACAAAGTGTTATGCTAGATTGCATCATGGACAAAAAGACATTAGTGCAAAATCTGATGAATTCTGAAATAAACTTGTAGTTTAGTTAATAAACATTCTATCATTGTTGATTTCTTAGGTTTCATGAATATGTCATGATTATGTAAAATGATAATATTAGCTATAGCTGGGTGAAGACATAAACTAACTCTTTATTACTGTTGTGATTCTTCTTGTCAATCTAAAATTATTTCAAAATATAAATGTTTTCAATAGTATTCTCATTGTTTATTAACATTTGTTCATAAAGCTGTCAAGTGTGTTTAAATACTGTAGAGAGCTTGTTAACAATTCAATGAGGTTGAGCATATGTAAGAGATTATAATTATCAACATATTGTCCTGCCATCTGATTGAACTAAGCTGGAGCATCGTGCCTCCTAATCTGCTCCGTTATGATTTAGAGATTGTTTTCTGCTTTTCCTACTTTTGGTTTGTTTTTGTAGGTTAGGGAAATACAACCATTGAGTCCTCTCAAGTAATTCGTTCTAATAAGCTCTTTGGTCCTGTCATATTAAAGCCTACAAGCAAAGTTGATGCTTAGTGCTATGTCCCAGAGGACTTACTTCAAACAACTCAGAGCAACAAAGGAACAGATTATTTTACTTTTTTCCCTTTTTGGTATAGTCAGGCTGTTAGTACTATGTCTTGCAAGTTTCAGCAAGTTGATTTTTGAGAGTGGAACTCCGAAAGTCAGAGTATAAGAAATGAGAATTACTCATTGCTACTGTTCAATAACTTGATACAGTTTCTTATAAAAATGAGTGATTTATATATTTCCTAATTTTGCAAACTATGAAGATTTTATCAACATGTTAACAGTAAAGAGATGTAAATAGAAGGTATTACATAAAACTAATTAGCATTTTTGAGATTATGTCGAGCATCAACATTGACTTTCTCATTCTTAGATCCTTCTCTGTGAAATGGATAAGTAATTTTGAGTGTGGCTTACTTAATCTTTAATTACAATGAGAAATAAGAAGAGGACATTTTCAATCTTAAATTGGGAAGAATACACATAAATCTCTAACATCTTTCTACTAATTTTGAAATATATATATATTTGAGACAGAGTTTTGCTCTTGTTGCCCAGACTGGAGTTCAGTGGTGTGATCTTGGTTCACTGCAACCTCTGCCTTATGAGTTCAAGCGATTCTCCTGCCTCAGACTCCTGAGTAGCTGGGATTACAGGCACCTGCCACCACGCCTGGCCAATTTTTTGTATTTTTAGTAGAGATGGGGTTTCACCATGTTGGCCAGGATGGTCTCAATCTCTTGACCTTGTGATCCGCCCTCCTCGGCCTCCCAAAATGCTGGGATTACAGGCATGAGCCACTGTGCCCAGACGAAATGTTAATTCTAAAACAGAACAAATGTTATCATTTTGGTTTTGCCATGTACCATATATAAGTTCCTGGAGGAATTTACATAACCACCTCATGCCTCAGTTTTCTTACTCCTGAAATATAAATTATGCAATTTTCAATCACAGAGGATTATTGGAATAAAACATGTAAATGATAAGTAGCTGCTTAATAAATATCAGTATGTATACTCCCTACGGACTAATTATTTTCTGTATATTCCTTTCAAGTTAAAATGTGGAAAACAATAATTTGTAATTCTATAAAAATAACATTTAATACAAATAATATATTAGAGAAAAAATGTATTGTTTTAAATATCTGGTGTTATCAACAAATATATGTACATACTCTAGTGTGAGATTTGCTTCAGACTCCCAGGCTGAAAATTTACATAGCTGCATTTCAACTTTATATTTAACAACAGAGAAATTCCTCTCCATGTCTGGGCAGTTACCCTCAATTCAAGCCTTTCCAAGGTATGCTTGGATGTTGAAGATTGCAGACCCTATATGGGCAAGACCACCAGCTCTGAAGTCAGCCAAAAATGAAACCACCTTGCTGCTTCACCTCTCCTTTGAGAAAGTTACTAAGCCTTTGGTATAGTAGTTCTTGTTTGCAAAACAAGCCCTTAGGGTACTGCTGTGATGTTTAATGAAATTAAATTATGTGAAATAACTAGTGTAAACTATGTATCATTGTAAACACTTAACAACTATTTGTTCTCCTGCACTCATTCATTTATGAAACAAATGTTCACTTAAAGTGTTTTAGTATCCATATGACCCATTAGATGAATTTCTGGGACAACTCCCATACATAATAGAACAAGTATCTGTGTCCTTGGGCCATGCTGAGACAGGCTTTTAAAATAGGTGTTTATTAAATATTTTAGAAAATAAAGGCACTGAAGATGTACAATAATAAAGGAATTAAATAGTGTCAATATATGAAATCAAAGCAGAAATCATTTATACTAGTTCATTCTTACATTGCTATAAAGAACTACCTGGGGCTTGGTAATTTATGGAGAAAAGAGGTTTAATTGACTAACAGTTCTGCAGGTTGTAAAGGAGGCATGGCTGGAGAAGACTCAGGAAACTTACAATCATGGAGGAAGGCGAAGAAAGGCACGATCTTCACATGGCGAGCTAGAGCAGGAGGAAGAGAGAGGGCAAAGGGGGAAGCACACACATTTTCAAACAACCAGGTCTCCTGCTAACCCTATCACAAGAACAGCCAGGAGGAAGTTTGCCCCCGTGATTCAATGACCTCTGACCAGGTCCCTCCTTCAAAACCGGAAATTAAAATTTGACGTGAGATTTGGGTAGAGACTCAGAGGCAACCATATCAGTATTGCTTAGTAAGCAAGGAAGAACTATAGTTGTAAGGCATACTATCTCTGAACAAAGAAAATGATGATTTTATACAGGGTTTGGGGAAGTACAGAGTTCACGTATCTGCAGTCTTTTAGAAGCAATAGTGTTGAGAGACTGGTTGACCTTTCAGACCCTCACAAGCATGGCCACTGGAGCCAAGGGGTTGCTGATTTGCTGTCTGATTAAGGAAGACAAGTTGTTACTGCAAGACTGAGAAGGTTTAAAAGCAGTTCTGATGAAGACTTGGATTCACGACCAAAGAAAAGGTAATCTATCTTACTTCTTTCTTGAACTTGGAGGATAGAAATTGCTTATTCTTAATAAGAGAGTTCTTCAAGATTTGCAAATACTTTAAATTCATCTGTTAACTGAACATCGCCTGCTACTTGTCCATATGTACATCATGCCTTTTAGCCACATCAACTGAGACTTTTCCTAAAATCATGCCCTTATGTGTATGCACATTCCAGGTACCCATTCCTTATCATCCTTCCTCCGTGTGATAAATTGCCAATCATTCTTTACAGCTCAGTTCAAATGTCATGACATGTGTGAAGCTTCCCCCAGCCACACATACTTGCTAATTGAAGTATTCTCTGATCATTCCTCCACCCACCTCCCAGCCTAGACAGTGATTAAACCTTCTTTCCTTGAGTTCACATAGAACCTTGAAACAACTCTAGTCAATCATTTCTCACTGCATATTGTAGTTATGTTATTATGTGTGTATTTGTCTTCCTCTCTGCATGCTAATTACCTCGAAGGCAGGCTCTGATTTGCACATTAAAACAAATCTATTGCCTAGTTTCCTGTCTGTAGGTAGGTACTCAATAGATGCCTACATTGATAATAAATGTATCATTTCACTTCTGGGCAGTAATTCAATGATTTATTTTCATCTTTATTTCATTTCTAATTAGTGAGGGAAGGATGAGATTAAATGATTTTCCCAAGTTTACACTTTTAGAATTGGCAAAGCTCGCAAATCCAAATTGCAAGTGTCGTTATCTTTCTTTTGTTTCCCCAATATAAAGTGAAATCATGGCATAATGCAGAGCAGCTTCTCTCGATAGAGGACTCGAGACAACCACTAAGAATCTTTTCCACAAGCAGTGAGGAAAATGCAGCCGTACAAGCAGTATATTCTGTCAGTGTCAATGGCCATAAGAAAGCCTCAACACCATGGTCAGAAGGAGCTATTTCCAGACAGTAGAAGGTTTCCAACATGCATAAACTATGGCAAGTTGCATAGTTGACAACATTTCTCCTCCAGGAGACTACTACCCTCCTAGGGTAAGGTATTACAAACTGAGAGGCTTCAACAACAGACAAATAATAATTTGGCTTCAACAAATAATAATTTGTTATTATTATGAATGTTAATATTAATATAGCTCCACAACCCTGGTGACTGCCAGAAATCTGAAATTAAGGTGTTGAGGAGTTTGAGTCCCTTTGCGGGCTGTGAGGGTGAATCTGTTCCATGCCTTTTATTTAGCTTTTGATGGTTTCTGGCTTCTTTGGGGTTCCTTGACTATGGCAGTCTAACTACAGTCTTCACATGATATTCTTCCTGTGTGTCCAAATGTCCCCTTTGTGTGAAGTCACCAGTCACATTGGGTTAGGAGTCCAAATGACTCCAGTAGGGACTCATTCTAACTTAACCAGTTCCATCTATTATAATACAACAATTCTATTTCCAAATAAGGTGACATTCTGCAGTACTGGAGATTAGAACGTCAATGTATGAATTTGAGGAAGACATAATTCAACTCAACAGAAGCCAGAGCTCTTCAAGGAAGATCAGAGAGTCTCCAAAAGAGAGATTTTGCAAAGAAGCAGAAGAATATAGTATATGTTAGAAGGTAGGCAATGAGAGTGGAGGGATTTGTGTCAATCACCTTTGCTATAAAGGTAGTCTCTTAGTGTGAGAGGAAACTAGAGTGGAGTGGAAATCAGGAGATCTCAAATCATTTCTGTAACTGCTTTGAGTCTCTATGCAAGCACCTGAGGCATTCTTCAGAGTTGTGGAAACTACATTAATAACACATTAATTATAATAACAAACATTGCATACAGCTTGCCAAACATTGTTTTAAACACGTTGTTTATTTCAATGTTTAGAATTCTTAATACAACTTTATGAAGTAACTACTGTGTTTGATCTGTACTGCAGGTGATTAAACTGGCTTATCAGCAGATTAAATAGTTTGCCCTGGATCACATAGTTTGTAAAACCCAAATCATAATTTGAATTCAGGCAACTGGGATTCAGTATATGTGCCATATTGCCTAATACTTAGGCATAAATCATTTACTTCCTTTTCCTTTCTTCCCTTTTCTTCCTGTCTCTTCCTTTGATTTTAATTATTTTCCTTTCTCTTTTCTTTCCTTCCTTTTCCCTCCCTCTCTCCCTTCCTTCTTTCCTTCCTTCCTTTCTTTCTCCCTCCCTTCCTTCCTTTCCTGTCTTCCTTCCTCCCTCCCTCCTTCCCTTCCTTCCTTTCCTGTCTTCCTTCCTCCCTCCCTCCCTCCCTCCATCCCTTCCTTCCTTCCTTCCTTCCTTTCCTGTCTTCCTTCCTTCCTTCCTTCCTTCCTTCCTTCCTTCCTTCCTTCCTCCCTCCCTCCCTTCCTTTCCTGTCTGCCTGCCTGCCTTCCTTCCTTCCTTCCTCCCT